>NC_140990.1:158362491-158418831 GCF_052327205.1 Somniosus microcephalus | reverse complement strand
GCACAGATTTAAAGTAATTGGTGGAAGGTTTAGAGGGGATTTGAGGGGAAATGTCTTCACCCAGAGGGTTGTGGGGGTCTGCAACTCGCTGCCTGAAAGGGTGGTAGAGGCAGGAACCCTAACCACATTTAAAAAGTACTTGGATGTGCACTTGGGATGCTCGAACCTGCAGGGCTACGGACCAAGAGCTGGGGAGCGGGATTAGGCTGGATAGCTCCTTGTTGGCCGGCGCGGACACGATGGGCCGAAATGGCCTCCTTCCGTGCTGTAACTTTCTATGATTCTATGAACACTCTTATATACCCCACACCCCTCACTGTAACACTCTGATATACCCCACACCTCACTGAAACACACTGATATACCCCACACCCCTCACTGTAACACTGATATACCCCACAGCCCTCACTGTAACACTGATATACCCCACAGCCCTCACTGTAACACTGATATACCCCACAGCCCTCACTGTAACACTGATATACCCCACACCCCTCACTGTAACGCTGATATATCCCACACCCCTCACTGTAACACTGATATACCCCACACCCCTCACTGTAACACTGATATACCCCACACCCCTCACTGTAACACTGATATACCCCACACCCCTCACTGTATCACTGATATACCCCACACCCCTCACTGTAACACTGATATACCCCACACCCCTCACTGTAACACTGATATACCCCACACCCCTCACTGTAACACTGATATACCCCACACCCCTCACTGTATCACTGATATACCCCACACCCCTCACTGTATCACTGATACACCCCACACCCCTCACTGTAACACTGATATACCCCACACCCCTCACTGTAACACTGATATACCCCACACCCCTCACTGTAACACTGATATACCCCACACCCCTCACTGTAACACTCTGATATACCCCACACCCCTCACTGTAACACTGATATACCCCACACCCCTCACTGTAACACTGATATACCCCACACCCCTCACTGTAACACTGATATACCCCACACCCCTCACTGTAACACACTGATATACCCCACACCCGTCACTGTAACACTCTGATATACCCCACACCCCTCACTGTAACACTGATATACCCCACACCCCTCACTGTAACACACTGATATACCCCACACCCCTCACTGTAACACTCTGATACACCCCACACCCCTCACTGTAACACTGATATACCCCACACCCCTCACTGTAACACACTGATATACCCCACACCCCTCACTGTAACACTGATATACCCCACACCCCTCACTGTAACACTGATATACCCCACACCCCTCACTGTAACACACTGTTTATACACTGTATGGATAGATCTGCGTTTATGTGTTAAACCATAAATGTTTTTCGATGCTTTGGCAACATAAGATGTACCTTGTCATCATGCCAATAAAGCGATTTGAATTTGAATTTGATATACCCCACACTCCTCACTGTATCACTCTGATATACCCCACACCCCTCACTGTAACACTGATATACCCCACACCCCTCACTGTAACACTGATACACCCCACGCCCCTCACTATAACACTCATATATACCCCACACTCCTCACTGTAACACTCAGATATAACCCGCACCCCTCACTGTAACACTGATATGCCCCACACCCCTCACTGTAAAACTCTGATATGCCCCACACCCCTCACTGTAAAACTCTGATATACCCCACACCCTTCACTGTATCTCTCTGATATACTTCTCACTGTAACACTCTGATATACGTCACACCCCTCACTGTAACACTTATACCCCACACCCCGCACTGTAACAATGATATATCCCACACCCCTCACAGTAACACTGTGATGTACCCCACAAACCTCACTGTAACACTGATATACCCAGCACTCCTCACTGTAAGACGATAGCAAAATACTGCAGATGTTGGAAATCCGAAATAACAACAGAAAATGCTGGAAAAACTCAGCAGGTCAGGCAACATCCGTGGAGAGAAATTTGAGTTGACGTTTCGGGTCGAACCCTTCTTCAAAACTGGAAAGAAAAGAAACTAGATCGAAGGCAGGGCTGCGATCGGACAAAAGAATAAAAGAAACAAAAGAAGTAAAAGAGATTAGAAGCTAGACGAGATGGTAATAGGCTGAGATTAGGTGTAAAGTGTACTGGCAGGGCAAAAGATAGCTGCCAGGTGTGAGAGAGAAACAAAAGGAAAGGGGGGGGGGGGAAAAGGAGTGGAAAAATTACACTCCTCACTGTAACACTGATATACCCTGCATTCCTCACTGTAACACTGATATACCCTGCATTCCTCACTGTAACACTCTGATATACCCCACACACCTCACTGTAGAACACTCTGTTATACCCCACACCCCTCACTGTAACACTCTGATACACCCCACACCCGTCACTGTAACACTCTGATATACCCCACACCCCTCACTGTAACACTAATATACCACACCCCTCACTGTAACACTCTGATACATCCCACACCCCTCACTGTAACACTGATATACCCCACACCCCTCACTGTAACACCCCGATATACGCCACACATGGACTTCAGTAAGGCTTTTGGCAAAGTCCCGCATGGGAGACTGGTCAAGAAGGTAAGAGCCCATGGGATCCAGGGCAATTTGGCACATTGGATCCAAAATTGGCTTAGTGGCAGGAGGCAGAGGGTGATGGTTGAAGGTTGTTTTTGTGACTGGAAGCCTGTGTCCAGTGGTGTCCGGCAGGGATCGGTGCTGGGTCCTTTGCTGTTTGTAGTGTACATGAATGATTTAGATATGAATGTAGGAGGTATGATCAGTAACTTCGCAGATGACATAAAAACTGGTGGACTGGTAAATAGCGAGGAGGGAAGCCTCAGGCTACAGGACGATAGATGGGATGGTTAGATGGGCAGAACAGTGGCAAATGGAATTTAACCCTGAAAAGTGAGAGGTGATGCATTTTGGGAGGACTATCAAGGCAAGGGAATACAAAATAAATGGTAGGACCCTAGGAAGGACAGAGGATCAGAGGGACCTTGGTGTGCATGTACATAGATCCCTGAAAGGCAGCAGGACAGGTGGATAAGGTGGTTTAAAAGGCATATGGGATACTTGCCTTCATTAGCCGAGGCATGGAATACAAGAGCAGGGAGGTTATGATGGCGCTGTACAAAACACTAGTTAGGCCACAGCTGGAATACTGCGTGCAGTTCTGGTCGCCACACTATAGAAAGGATGTGATTGCATTAGAGAGGGTGCAGAGGAGATTCACCAGGATGTTACCTGGGCTGGAGCACTTCAGCTATGAAGAGAGACTGGACAGGCTGGGGTTGTTTTCCTTAGAGCAGAGAAGGCTGAGGGGGGACCTGAATGAGATGTACAAAATTATGAGGGGCATAGATAGGGTAGATAGAAAGGAACTTTTCCCCTTAGTGGAGGGGTCAATAATCAGGGGGCATAGTTCCAAGGTAAGGGGCAGGAGGTTTAGAGGGGATTTGAGGAAAAACTTTTTCACCCAGAGGGTGGTTGGAATCTGGAACTCACTGCCTGAAAGGGTGGTAGAGGCAGGAACCCTCACAACATTCAAGAAGCATTTAGATGAGCACTTGAAACGCCATAGGATACAAGGCTACGGACCAAGTGCTGGAAAATGGGATTAGAATAGACAGGGCTTGATGGCCGGCGCGGACACGATGGGCCGAAGGGCCTCTTTCTGTGCTGCATAACTCTGACAATGACCCCTCAATATAACACTGATATATTCCAAACACCACTATAACACTCTGATTTACCCCGCACTGTAACACTCTGATATACCCCACACCCCTCACTGCAACACTGCTATACCCCACGACCATCACTGTAACACAGTGATATGCCCCAGTGAGAGTCAGTGTCTGTGGAACTATACCCCAGTGAGAGTCAGTGTCTGTGGAACTGTACCCCAGTGAGAGTCAGTGTCTGTGGAACTACCCCAGTGAGAGTCAGTGTCTGTGGAACTGTACCCCAGTGAGAGTCAGTGTCTGTGGAACTGTACCCCAGTGAGAGTCAGTGCCTGTGGAACCGTACCCCAGTGAGAGTCAGTGTCTGTGGAACTGTACCCCAGTGAGAGTCAGTGTCTGTGGAACTGCACCCCAGTGAGAGTCAATGCTGTGGAATTGTACCCCAGTGAGAGTCAGTGTCTGTGGAACTGTGCCCCAGTGAGAGTCAGTGTCTGTGGAACTGTACCCCAGTGAGAGTCAGTGTCTGTGGAACTGTACCCCAGTGAGAGTCAGTGTCTGTGGAACTGTACCCCAGTGAGAGTCAGTGTCTGTGGAACTGTGCCCCAGTGAGAGTCAGTGTCTGTGGAACTGTACCCGAGTGAGAGTCAGTGTCTGTGGAATTGTACCCCAGTGAGAGTCAGTGTCTGTGGAACTGTACCCCAGTGAGAGTCAGTGTCTGTGGAACTGTACCCCAGTGAGAGTCAGTGTCTGTGGAACTGTACCCCAGTGAGAGTCACTGTCTGTGGAACTGTTCCCCAGTGAGAGTCAGTGCCTGTGGAACTGTACCCCAGTGAGAGTCAGTGTCTGTGGAACTGTACCCCAGTGAGAGTCAGTGTCTGTGGAACTGTACCCCAGTGAGTGTCGGTGTCTGTGGAACTGTACCCCAGTGAGAGTCAGTGTCTGTGGAACTGTACCCCAGTGAGAGTCGGTGTCTGTGGAACTGTACCCCAGTGAGAGTCAGTGCCTGTGGAACTGTACCCCAGTGAGAGTCGGTGTCTGTGGAACTGTACCCCAGTGAGAGTCGGTGTCTGTGGAACTGTACCCCAGTGAGAGTCGGTGTCTGTGGAACTGTACCCCAGTGAGAGTCAGTGTCTGTGGAACTGTGCCCCAGTGAGAGTCAGTGTCTGTGGAACTGTACCCCAGTGAGATTCAGTGTCTGTGGAACTGTACCCCAGCGAGAGTCAGTGTCTGTGGAACTGTACCCCAGTGAGAGTCAGTGTCTGTGGAACTGTACCCCAGTGAGATTCAGTGTCTGTGGAAATGTACCCCAGTGAGAGTCAGTGTCTGTGGAACTGTACCCCAGTGAGAGTCAGTGTCTGTGGAACTGTACCCCAGTGAGAGTCAGTGCCTGTGGAACTGTATCCCAGTGAGAGTCAGTGTCTGTGGAACTGTGCCCCAGTGAGAGTCAGTGCCTGTGGAACTGTACCCCAGTGAGAGTCAGTGTCTGTGGAACTGTACCCCAGTGAGAGTCAGTGTCTGTGGAACTGTACCCCAGTGAGAGTCAGTGCCTGTGGAACTGTATCCCAGTGAGAGTCAGTGTCTGTGGAACTGTGCCCCAGTGAGAGTCAGTGCCTGTGGAACTGTACCCCAGTGAGAGTCAGTGTCTGTGGAACTGTACCCCAGTGAGAGTCAGTGCCTGTGGAACTGTACCCCAGTGAGAGTCAGTGTCTGTGGAACTGTACCCCAGTGAGAGTCAGTGCCTGTGGAACTGTACCCCAGTGAGAGTCGGTGTCTGTGGAACTGTACCCCAGTGAGAGTCGGTGTCTGTGGAACTGTACCCCAGTGAGAGTCGGTGTCTGTGGAACTGTACCCCAGTGAGAGTCGGTGTCTGTGGAACTGTGCCCCAGTGAGAGTCAGTGTCTGTGGAACTGTACCCCAGTGAGATTCAGTGTCTGTGGAACTGTACCCCAGCGAGAGTCAGTGTCTGTGGAACTGTACCCCAGTGAGAGTCAGTGTCTGTGGAACTGTACCCCAGTGAGATTCAGTGTCTGTGGAAATGTACCCCAGTGAGAGTCAGTGTCTGTGGAACTGTACCCCAGTGAGAGTCAGTGTCTGTGGAACTGTACCCCAGTGAGAGTCAGTGCCTGTGGAACTGTATCCCAGTGAGAGTCAGTGTCTGTGGAACTGTGCCCCAGTGAGAGTCAGTGCCTGTGGAACTGTACCCCAGTGAGAGTCAGTGTCTGTGGAACTGTACCCCAGTGAGAGTCAGTGTCTGTGGAACTGTAACCCAGTGAGAGTCAGAGTCTGTGGGACTGTACCCCAGTGAGAGTCAGTGTCTGTGGAACTGTACCCCAGTGAGAGTCAGTGTCTGTGGAACTGTACCCCAGTGAGAGTCAGTGTCTGTGGAACTGTACCCCAGTGAGAGTCAGTGTCTGTGGAACTGTACCCCAGTGAGAGTCAGAGTCTGTGGGACTGCACCCCAGTGAGAGTCAGTGTCTGTGGAGCTGAACCCCAGTGAGAGTCAGTGTCTGTGGAATGGTACCCCAGTGAGAGTCAGTGTCTGTGGAACTGTACCCCAGTGAGAGTCAGTGTCTGTGGAACTGCACCCCAGTGAGAGTCAGTGTCTGTGGAACTGTACCGCAGTGAGAGTCAGTGTCTGTGGAACTGTACCCCAGTGAGAGTCAGTGTCTGTGGAACTGTACCCCAGTGAGAGTCAGTGTCTGTGGAACTGTACCCCAGTGAGAGTCAGAGTCTGTGGGACTGCACCCCAGTGAGAGTCAGTGTCTGTGGAACTGTACTCCAGTGAGAGTCACTGCCTGTGGGACTGCACCCCAGTGAGAGTCAGTGTCTGTGGAACTGTACTCCAGTGAGAGTCAGTGCCTGTGGAACTGTACCCCAGTGAGAGTCAGTGTCTGTGGGACCTGGTGCTTTCAGGACAGGAGGTTTGTTGATGTGCGTTAAATGTTCTCAGTAACAGTGCTAATGAATGAATGACAGTCAGGCTCCGTGTGTTAAACCCACGCTGATTCTGAATTTACTGGAGCGTTTAATAGCTTGCGGGATCGGTCCACTTGTTACGATGGTTTTTCCACAATCACTGATGCAGTTAATTCCCAACATTCACTGTAAATGTGAGACACGGAGTCGAAGTCAGGAAATGGAGACCACTATGTGAGAGAGTCTAGAAGGCTCCCCACCATCCGTGATTGGTCCCATCATCTGTAGAAATACTCTCCATACCCGGGGGAAAGGACTGAAGAATCTGAGTGATCTGGAACGGTCGAGGACATGACGTTTGGTTTCTTTGGGAAAGAAGATGATTTTGCGGAGAATCTCATTGAAATTTTTAAGATGATGAGAGATTTTCTGAAACTGATCCCGGCCAAGAGTCAGTCGTCTGTTAGTCATCTCTCCCCATTTCCGTTTCCATTGAAGTCCATTTTTACTCTCGCCCAAAGTTAAAGTCACCTCCTTCTTCAGCAAATCGGATGAAGGATGAAAAGGCAATTAAATCAGAAAAATACTGCACAGCAAAACTCAATAAAGTGGTTTCAAAAGATAAGTACAGTTCAGGAAGGCTGTTTGGCCCATCCAGTGACATCCTGTCCCCATTATATCATCCAATTCTTTCCCAATGATTCCAGTTGTTTTTGCCTCCGCTCCTGTATCTGACGTTTATTCCACATATTGATCAGCCTTTGTGTGAAGAATGATTTCCTGCTATCAGTCCTGAAATGAGTTTTACTACCTTGTCCTCTAGTTCTACACCTACAGGTTAATTTAAAGTCAGATTCTGGGTTAACTTTTTCTATAGGCTTAACAGTTGTAGATCATCTCCCAGACACCTGTATTCTATAGACCACGAAATAGTGGGAAAGATATAGAGGAGCAAAGTTACAGGGAAATTACAGAGAGGTGCAAGAACTATAGAATAGTGATAATGGGGGACTTCAACTATCCTAATATAGACTGGGATAGTAATAGTGTAAAGGGCAGAGAGAGGGAAGAGTTTCTGAAATGTATTCAGGAGAACTTTCTTGATCAGTACGTTTCCGGCCCGACGAGGGAGGAGGCATTGCTGGTTCTGGGGAATGAGGTGGGCCAAGTGGAGCAAGTGTCAGTAGGTGAACATTTAGGGAACAGTGATCATAGAAACATAGAAGATAGGAGCAGGAGTAGGCCATTCGGCCCCTCGAGCCTGCTCTGCCATTCAATGAGATCATGGCTGATCATCCAAACTCAGTACCCTGTCCCTGCCTTCTCCCCATATCCCTTGATCCCCTGAGCCTTAAGAAATATATCCAACTCCTTCTTGAATATATTTAATGACTTGGCCTCAACTGCCTTCTGTGGTAGAGAATGCCACAGGTTCACCACTCTCTGGGTGAAGAAATTCCTCATCATCTCTGTTCTAAATGGCTTACCCCTTATCCTTAGCCTGTGTCCCCTGGTTCTGGACTCCCCCGCCATCGGGAACATCCTTCCTGCATCTAGTCTGTCTAGTCCTGTTAGAATTTTATAAATTTCAATGAGATAGTCATAGAGTCATAGAGTTATACAGCACGGATAGAGGCCCTTCGGCCCATCGTGTCCGCGCCGGCCATCACGCCCTGTCTAATCTAATCCCATATTCCAGCATTTGGTCCGTAGCCTTGTATGCTATGGCATTTCAAGTGCTCATCCAAATGCGTTTTGAATGTTGTGAGGGTTCCAGCCTCCACAACCCTTCCGGGCAGTGAGTTCCAGATTCCAACCACCCTCTGGGTGAAAAAGTTCTTTCTCAAATCCCCTCTAAACCTCCCGCCCTTTACCTTGAATCTGTGCCCCCTAGTTATTGACCCTTCTACTAAGGGAAAAAGCTCCTTAGTATCCATCCTATCTATGCCCCTCATAATTTTGTACACCTCAATCATGTCCCCCCTCAGCCTCCTCTGCTCCAAGGAAAACAAACCCAATCTGCCCAGTCTCTCTTCATAGCTGAAGCGTTCCAGCCCTGGTAGCATCCTGGTGAATCTCCTCTGCACCCTCTCCAAAGCTATCACATCCTTCCTGTAGTGTGGCGACCAGAACTGCACACAGTATTCCAGCTGTGGCCTAACCAGTGTTTTATACAGCTCCATCATAACCTCCTTGCTCTTATATTCTGTGCCTCGGCTAATGAAGGCAAGTATCCCATATGCCTTTTTTACCACCTTATCCACCTGTTCCGCCGCCTTCAGGGATCTGTGTACTTGCACACCCAGATCCCTTTGACCCTCCGTCTTGCCTAGGGTCTTACCATTCATTGTGTATTCCCTTGCCTTGTTAGTCCCCCCAACGTGCATCACCTCGCACTTTTCCGGGTTAAATTCCATTTGCCACTGTTCCGCCCATCTGACCAACCCATCGATATCGTCCTGCAGACTGAGACTACCCTCCTCGCTATTTACCACCCTACCAATTTTTGTATCATCCGCGAACTTACTGATCATACCTTTTACATTCATATCCAAGTCATTAATATAGACCACAAACAGCAAGGGACCCAGCACCGTTATCCCTGCGGTACCCCACTGGCCACAGGCTTCCAGTCACAAAAACAACCTTCGACCATCACCCTCTGCCTTCTGCCACTAAGCCAGTTTTGTATCCAACGTGCCAAGGCACCCTGGATTCCATGGGCTCTTACCTTCTTGACCAGTCTCCTGTGCGGGACTTTATCGAAGGCCTTACTGAAATCCATGTATACCACATCCACTGCGTTACTCTCATCCACACACCTAGTCACCCCCTCAAAAAATTCAATCAAATTAGTCAGACATGATCTTCCCTTGACAAAGCCATGTTGACTATCCCTGATTAATCCTTGCCTCTCCAAGTGGAGACTGATTTTGTCCCTCAGAATTTTTTCCAATAATTTTCCCACCACTGATGTTAGGCTCACTGGCCTGTAGTTCCCCGGTTTTTCCCTACTCCCCTTCTTGAATAATGGAGCTACATTAGCGGTTCTCCAGTCCTCTGGCACATCCCCTGTGGCCAGAGAGGTTCTGAATATGTGTGTTGGAGCCCCCGCAATCTCTTCCTTTGCCTCACACAGCAGCCTGGGATACATTTCGTCCGGGCCTGGGGATGTATCCATTTTTAGGCCTGCTAAAACCGCCAATACCTCCTCCCTCTCGATGTTAATGTGTTCGAGCATATCACAGTCCCCCCGCCCTATTTCTATGTCTACATCGTCCCTCTCCATAGTGAAAACAGATGCAAAAAATTCATTTAGAACCCCTCCTACATCTTCCGGCTCCACACACAGATTGCCACTTTTGTCCCTAATGGGCCCTATTTTTTCCCTAGTTATCCTCTTACCCTTAATATACTTATAAAACATCTTAGGATTTTCCTTTATTTTGCTCGCCAGTGTTATTTCATGGCCCCTCCTTGATCTCCTAATTTCTTTTTTAAGTATCCCCCTGCACTTTTTGTACTCCTCTAGGGCTTCCTCCGTCTTTAGCCTTTTGTATCTGCCAAAAGCCCTCCTTTTTTTTCTAATCCATTCTCGTATATCCCCTGACATCCACGGTTCCCTGTGGTTTTTGGAACCACCCTTGACCTTTACGGGAACATGTTGCCATTGTATGATCTCAATCTCCCTTCTGAAAGCCTCCCATTGCTCCGATGCGGATTTTCCTACAAGTAGCTGATCCCAGTCCATTTTGGCCAGATCCTGCCTTATCCTCTCATTCTCCTCTCATTCTTCTAAACTCCAGCGAGTATAAGCCCAATCGACCCAATCTCTCCTCATACGTCATTCCTGCCATCCCAGGTATCAGCCTGGTGAATCTTCGCTGCACTCCCTCCATGGCAAGAACATCCTTCCTCAGATAAGGCGACCAAAACTGCACACAATACTCAAGGTGTGGTCTCACCAAGGCCCTGTACAACTGCAGCAAGACATCCTTGTTCCTGTACTCAAGCCCTCTCGCTACGAAGGCCAACATACCATTTGCCTTCTTAACCGCCTGCTGCACCTGCATGCTTAATCACAATATCATAAGGTTTAGATTAGCTATGGAAAAGGACAGGGAGCAATCTAGAGTAAAACTGTTTAACTGGGGGAAAGCCAATTTCAGTGGGATGAGAACGGATCTGGCCCGGGTAAACTGGAATCAAAGATTGGCAGGCAAAACTGTAATGGAACAATCACAGAATCACCACAGTGCAGATAGAGGCCATTTCGGCCCATCGAGCCTGCACCGACACATATCCCACCCTATCCCCGTAACCCCACGTATTTAATCCCCTAACACTAAGGGTCAATTTATCATAGCCAAATCAACCTAACCTGCACATCTTTGGGCTGTCTTTAAAGAGGAAATAGTTCAGGTACAGTTGAGGTACATTCCCACTAGGGGGAAAGGCAGGGCAGCTAAAGTCAGAGCTCCCTGGATGATGAAAGAGATAGAGAATATGATGAAGCCGAAAAAGAGCGCGTATGACAGATGTCAGGTTGCAAATACATCTGAGAATCAGGCTAAATATAGAAAGGTCAGAGGAGAAGTGAAAAAGAAAAGAAAAGAGAGGGTATGAGAATAGAATGGCAGCCAACATAAAAGGTAATCCAAAAGTCTTCTATAGGCATATAAATAATAAAAGGGTAGTAAGAGGAGGGGTGGGGCTGAATCGGGACCAAAAAGGATTCCTACGCATGGAGGCAGAGGGTATGGCTGAGGTACTAAACGAGTACTTTGCATCTGTCTTCACCAAGAGGATGCTGCCATAGACATAGTGAAGGAGGAGGTAGTGGAGACACTTGATAAGATAAAAATGGATAAACAAGAGGCATTATAAAGGCTGGCTGTACTTAAAGTAGATAAATCACCAGCAGCGGATGGGATGTATCCTAGGATGCTGAGGGAATTGAGGGTGGAAATCGCGGAGGTACTGGCCATAATATTCCAATCCTCCTTAGATACGGGGGTGGTGCCAGAGGGCTGGAGAATTGCAAATGTTACACCATTGTTCAAAAAAGGGTGTAAAGATAAACCCAGCAACTACAGGCCAGTCAGTTTAACCTCGGTAGTGGGGAAGCTTTTAGAAACAGTAATCAGGGACAAAATTAACATTGGAGAAGTGTGAATTAATTAAGGAAAGCCAGCACGGATTTGTTAAAGGCAAATTGTGTTTAATCAACTTGATTGAGTTTTTTGATGAGGTAACAGAAAGGGTTGATGAGGGTAATGTGGTTGACGTGATGTACATGGATTTCCAAAAGGTGTTCGACAAAGTGCCACATAATAAGCTTGCCAGCAAAGTTGAAGCCCATGGAATAAAAGGGACAGTGGCAGCATGGATACAGAATTGGCTAAGTGACAGGAGACAGAGAGTAGTGGTGAACGGTTGTTTTTCGGACTGGAGGAAGGTATACAGTGGTGTTCCCCAGGGGTCGGTTCTAGGACCACTGCTTTTCTTGATATATATTAATGACTTGGACGTGGGTGTACAGGGCATAATTTCAAAATCTGCAGATGACACAAAACTTGGAAGTCTAGCGAACAGTGAGGAGGAGAGTGAGAGACTTCAGGAAGACATAGACAGGCTGGTGGAATGGGCGGACACGTGGCAGATGAAATTTACCACAGAAAAGTGTGAAGTGATACATTTTGGTAGAAAGAATGAGGAGAGGAAATATAAACTAAATGGTACAATCCTAAAGGGGGTGCATGAACAGAGTGACCTGGGGTTTTTGTGCACAAATCGTTGAAGGTGGCAGGGCCGGTTGAGAAAGCAGTTAAAAAGGCTTACGGGATCCTGGGCTTCATGAATAGAGGCTTTGGCCTAGAAATTCGGTTGGTTGCGCCAGCGATTAGCACCGAATGAGCCTGAGATTTGGGGCGCTACCCAATGTTTGGGCGGGCGCAATGAGGATAGCGACAACTCCCATATTGAGTATCCATTTAGTGCCCGCGCTAACTGTTAGCGCGAGCTCGCGTGCGCAGGCAGATCATGACGTCATTTCAGTGTGCAACACCCTTTTGGCGCCCCTGACTGGATATTCGGTGGCGCCCGGAACCTTTCCGCCTGGCGCTATTAGTGACAGTTCGATGGAACGTTCCCAGGCCCTTCTCGGAGTCGGGGGGCGCTATTTAAAGGGGACAGCTCTAGTATAAAAGCTGCAGCCACTTGGCCTGTTCATTCTGATCATTGCTGGAGAGAGTTGGTGAGCTACTGTTGCACAGGATTTATCGGATTTAGCCTTCGAATACTTGGGACCTTCAGCCCTGTCCGGAGCAGTTGGAGCGCTAGACATTACTGCGTCTTGCCCGTCTGGCATAGCAATGGGAGCTGCTTTGGAGGGGAACGTCCTCATGGCCGGACACTTTGAAGGGGCACAGAGACGGCGGGAGAGAGGGCCGGGATTGGCCAGAAGGAGGAGGGGCAATGGAGGTCGGCCAATCCGATGATACGCTGCGAGGGTTTTCAGGCAGCAGGTGTCATACCTTAACATGTCGGAGGAGCAGTGTCTGCAAAGGCTCCGATTTGGTAAGGAGGTTGTGACTGAGCTGTGCCACCTGCTTGCAGAGGATCTGCAGCCGCGTCTACGGTGCAGGACCTCTCTGTCGGTGGCCGTCAAAGTGACTGTTGCCCTCAACTTTTACGCCACCGGATCCTTTCAGTCAGCCACTGGGGACATAGCGAATATATCTCAATTTGCAGTGCACTGTTGCATCCGGCAAGTGACAGCTGCCCTCTATAGAAGAAGGCATCAATTAATCACCTTCCCTCTGACCCTGGAGAAGCAGGCGGAGCGCGCGCAGGGCTTCGCTGCTATTGCGGACTTCCCCATGGTGCAGGGGGCCATTGATTGCACACACGTGGCTTTGCGGGCGCCGTTACTGAATCCTGAGGAGTTCCGCAACCGCAAGGGGTTCCACTCCCTCAATGTCCAGCTGGTCTGTGACCACCGCCAGATGATCATGGCAGTCAACGCGCAATTCCCTGGGAGCAGCCACGATGCGTTCATCCTGCGGCAGACCTCAGTTTCTGACCTTTTTGAGGCCCCGGCTCAACCACAAGGCTGGCTTCTTGGCGACAAGGGCTATCCTCTCTGCCCATGGCTCATGACCCCACTCCGTTTGCCCGCCACCCCGGCAGAAGAGCTTTACAATAGCAGCCATCAGGCGACCAGGAACATTGTGGAGCACACTATTGGTGTGCTCAAACAGCGTTTCTGCTGTCTAGACCATTCGGGGGGAGCCCTGCAGTATGCGCTGGAGCAAGTGGGTCGCATCGTCGCTGTCTGCTGCATGCTCCACAACTTGGCCATTCGACGAACCCAGCCAATGCCAGCTGCCCCTCAAGGTCCAGCAGAGCAGGCGGAGGAGGAGGAGGAAGAGCAGGCGGAGGAGGAGGAGGAGGAGGAAGATGGGAGGGCTCCTGAAAGTGGAAGGGCTGTCCGTCAGAGGCTCATAAGGACTCGGTTCGAGGCCCCTCTGACGGAATGATGGCTGTCATTCGTCCTGCGCACTTCTGATTGTTCAAAGCCTAGGAAGTCCACCATGAGTGTAAATAGTTACGAGTACCATTGTAAATAAAAAATGTTCTTTATTTTCAAAAAGTCCTTCCTTCCAGCATAGCAACGTCATGTCAACAGAAACCATAACTAACAAAATAACAGTCAACTCTCTGGCAAAGCCGCAAAACTAAACAAACCATCACAAACAATCACAACAGGTGAGGGAGTCCTTGAATTTGGGGAAAGAAACGTCTCAGCAACTCCCTCTACTGCTGGCCCCTTGATGGAGTTCGCTTTCGCGGTCGGCCCCTTCCCTCCTTGTTGCTCCTCCGTAGTTGAACCCCAGTGGCAGCGTCAAGGATGGGGGACGCCTGGTGACTGTCTGGAAGCGCAGAAGCCCCTGAGGGACGGCCTGGACGACCTCTGGGCTTGGAGGGTGCGGAGGCTGGCTGCTTGATCTGGCCATGGCTGGAAGCAGTGTGCACTGCAGGTGGTGGCAGCTGCACTGCAGACGTTCCAGCGGTGGCATGAGCAATGGTCACCTGCCGAGAGAGGACACCTGCACCATGGTCGGACGACACACTGGCTCTCGGAGGGGACCGGCTCGGCTCTACCGCCACAAGCGACTGCTCCACTGATTCCTGGCCTCGTGTGGTACTGGAAGGGGCCGGGGTGATCCTAGCTGATGCAGATAGGGTGGCAGCAGTGAGAGTTCGCATTGCCTCAATCTGGGTCTGGACGAAGCCAGCAAGTGACTGTGTGGCAGCAGTGAGGACCTGTGTGGCAGGTGCCAGTGCTTCGGAGAAGCCCTGGACAGTTCTCTCCATTGCTTTGGACAAGGCCGGAGCAGTCCGTTCCACTGCCTCGGACAAGCCCTGGACAGACCTTGCCAGGGATTGTCCGAAGCTCTGAACAGTCCTTTCCATAGCGGCCTCGAAGCCCTGGACAGTCCTCTCCATTGCAGCGCCAAAGTCCAGCACACACTTTGCCAGTGTTTCTATCGACTGAGGCATCCTCCCCACTGCAGCCATAAGCTCAGTGTGCCTGAGCCGGGCCTGGGTGCTCATTTCAGCCAGGCTACGCACCTCCTCTGCACTCTGTGCAGCAGTCATCGCTCCCTGCCTCGCCCTCCGGGGAGCCAGTGCCTGAACTTGCCTACCCCCCTCGTGTTGATGCAGGCCGCTTGTTCTGGCAACTGGCTCCTCATCAGAGCACCACCCCCCCTCCCCTCCAGGGAGCTACTATCCCCAGTCTGAAGATGTGTTGGCTCCCCTGCGGCTGGAACGGATGGTCCGGCTTCCTCCTGATCCTCGCCTCCAGAGGCACTGGCACTGGCAGCTTCAGGGCCCGGACCCCGAGCTGGTGGTGCAGCATCTGAAAGCAGGGAGGTGGAAGAGTGGCTTTAGCAAAAGGACAGGTTGGCGGCAAGGCATGCCAGATTGCGGCAAGGCTCTGACATGGCTCCACAGTGAGAAAGCATGCTGGTGGGGGGACCAAGTGGAAGGAGACAGCTGAAAAAGGTGAGATCCTTACCATCGCTGTCGACAATGGGGTCAGGCAGCTGCAGTGGTAACAGGACCACTCAGACGTCCTCCAAGAATCTGGTGCACTCTCTCCTCGAGATCCGTCAGAGTGACCACTTGTGGAGGTCCTCCACCGGTTCGAAGCTGGTCCTTGCGAATTGTCGCCAGCTTGGACTGCAGGGGAAAGAAGGAGAAGTTCTGTTACATGATGCCTTGAGAGATCATCTCATGCCCCCCATGGTGCAAGAGCCCTTACATGATGCCTTGAGAAATCATCTCATGCCCCCCATGGTGCAAGGGCCCTTACATGATGCCCTGAGTGATCATCTCATGCCCCCCATGGTGCAAGAGCCCTTACATGATGCCCTGAGTGACCATCTCATGCCCCCCATGGTGCAAGAGCCCTTACATGACGCACTGAGTGATCATCTCATGCCCCCCATGGTGCAAGAGCCCTTACATGACGCACTGAGTGATCATCTCATGCCCCCCATGGTGCAAGAGCCCTTACATGACGCCTTGAGTCAAATGTGCATGTGTGTGCCCAGAAAGGGCCATGGGTGCTTGCTTGACACATGGCCATTGGGGCATCGCGCACCCTGTAGCCATGAAGTCAGGTGCAGATGGAGGGAATCAGAAGTTTGCATAAACACCACTCACCCTCACGACCCGAGTGAGGTCGTTGAATTTCTTCCTGCACTGAACAGGGCTCCTGGTTGCCATGCTGCTGGAATTGACCCTCTGACAAACATCCCTCCAAGCTCGGCGGTAGCCCTTTTGATTCGGCCTCCTGCCATTCTCAGGATAGAGAACATCTCGACGGCGCTCCACTGCGGCCACCAACTACTCCAGAGCCTCAGTGCTGAAGCGCTCTGCTCTCTGTCTCACCTTCTCCACCTTGACCAAGTTTTTTGCGCCAGAGAAGGGCGTGCGCCGATTGTGAGGCCTACAGGGCGATGGGTGTGAAAGCTGAGGCTGACTGACCCACCCCTTTAAGAGCCGGCCAGCGCCTGGAAGTCTCGTGGTTATCAGTAATTGAGATCACCTGCGCTGCGCCCGTCCGCGCCAATATTGGGTAGCGCTAGAAAGTTTGCGCCTTAGGAGGCCTGTGCAACGTCTGAATTCGCGCCTCAATCACCTTTGGGGGCGATGCAACCCAATATCGCGCCAGGCGGCGATAAGTTTCGTCTGGCTATAAACTTTGCGCAGCGCCAGTTCTAACGCCTCAAGCGGGGCTATACCCAATTTCTAGGCCATAGAGTACAAAAGTGTGGAAATTATGATGAACCTGTATAAAACACTGGCTCGGCTCCAACTGGAGTACTGTGTCCAATTCTGGGCACCGCAATTTAGGAAGGATGAGAAGGCCTTAGAGAGGGTGCAGAAAAGATTTCCGAGAACGATTCCAGGAATGAGGGACTTCAGTTCCGTTGATAGACTGGAGAAGCTGGGGTTGTTCTCCATGGAGCAGAGAAGATTGAGAGGAGATTTGATAGAGGTGTTCAAAATTATGAGGGGTCTGGACAGAGTAGAGGGAAACTGTTCCCATTGGCAGAAGGGTCGAGAACCAGAGGACACAGATTTAAGGTGATTGACAAAAGAACCAAAGGCGACGTAAGAAAAAACTTTTTTATGCAGCGAGTGGTTAAGATCTGGAATGCACTGCCTGAAAGGGTGGTGGCGGCAGATTCAATCGTGGCTTTCAAACGTGAGTTGGATAAGTACCTGAAGGAAAAAAATTTGCAGGGCTATGGGGAAAGGGTGGGGGAGTGGGACTCGCTGAGGTGCTCTTACAGAGAGCTGGCACGGGCTCGATGGGCCGAATGGCCTCCTCTGTGCTGTAACCATTCTATGATTCTACCTGCTTTCAGGCTGAAAAGGAACACAGGAACTGGAGGAGGCCATTCAGCCCCTCGAGCCTGTTCCACCGTTGAATCAGATCATGGCTGATCTGTATCTAACGCCATCTACCTACCTTGGTTCTGTAACCCTTAATACCCTTACCCAACAAAAATCTATCAATCTCAGTCCTGTAAATTCCAACTGACCCCCAGTCTCAACAGCTGTTTGGGGGAGAGAGTTCCAGATTCCCACCACCCTTTGTGTGAAGAAGTGCTTCCTGACATCACCCCTGAACGGCCTGGCTCTAATTTTAAGGTTCTGCCCCTTGTTCTGGACTCCCCCCACCAGAGGAATAGTTTCTCTCGATCTACCCGATCAACTCCTTTAATGATCTTAAACACCTCGATCAGATCACCCCTTAATCTTCTAAACTCAAGGGAATACAAGCCCAGTCTGTGCAACCTGGCCTCGTAATTTAACCCTTTCAGCCCCGGTGTCATTCTGGTGAATCTGCGCTGCTCCCCCTCCGAGGCCAATGTATCCTTCCTGAGGGGCGGCGCCCAGGACTGGACACAGTTACTCCAAATGGTCAAATGTAAGAAGTCACACAACACCAGGTTATAGTCCAACAGCTTTATTTGAAATCACAAGCTTTCGGAGCGCTGCTCCTTCGTCAGGTGAAGTGGAGAAATGCATAAAGACACAGCCTATATAGTCAGAGAATAATGCCAGATGTTTACACTTCACCTGACGAAGGAGCAGCGCTCCGAAAGCTTGTGACTTAAAATAAAGCTGTTGGACTATAACCTGGTGTTGTGTGACTTCTTACATTTGTCCTCCCCAGTCCAACTCTGGCATCTCCACACCGTGACTCCAGATGGGGTCAGAGCTCTGTACAACTGAGACAGAGCCTCCAGCCCCGGGGATAAAGTGACCGGTGTACCCGGAGTCTGGGCCCTCGGCCGCGGTCTGTCCCCACTGCAAACCCCGGAGTCTGACTCTGGGCCCCCGGCCGGTTCGGGGAGTGGCTGAGGCGCCGGGCTCGGTTCCCGCTGCACTCGGAGGCCGTGAGCCGCCCAAAGCGCCCCAACTTCACAGGGGTCAGGGGTCAGGGGGCAGCCCACCCCGCATTGCCCGGGTCAGGAGTCATGGCCACAAGCCCCTGGGCCGGAACAATAATCCGGGGCCGCGGGGTTGGTGGACCGGGCAGCGGGCGGACCGGAAGCGGACTGTTGTCGGGCGGACCGGAAGCGGGGCCCGGCAGGTGGCCATGGCCGAGGCGGTGCAGCGGCGGCTGGAGGAGCGGCTCCCGGAGCTGGAGCAGCTGGAGCGGGGCGGCCTGCTGAGCGGCATCGAGCGGAGGTGAGGGAGAGACCCCGGCCCCGGCCCCCCGCTGCTGAAACCCTTCCCCCCCGGCCTTGGTTGTCTCCGGACTCGACCATTCCAGCACTGTCCGGGCCGCCTCCCACCTTCCAGAAACTTCAGCTCATCCAAAACTCACTGCCCCGTGTCCCGTTCACCCCTCACCCCCTGTGCTCACCGCCCCGTGTCCTAACTCACTGCCCCGTGTCCTAACTCACACCCAGTCCCGTTCACCCATCACCCCCTGTGCTCACTGCCCCGTGTCCTAACTCTCACCCAGTCCCGTTCACCCATCACCCCCTGTGCTCACTGCCCCGTGTCCCGTTCACCCCTCACCCCCTGTGCTCACTGCCCCGTGTCCCGTTCACCCCTCACCCCCTGTGCTCACTGCCCCGTGTCCTAACTCACTGCCCCGTGTCCTAACTCACTGCCCCGTGTCCTAACTCACTGCCCCGTGTCCTAACTCACACCCAGTCCCGTTCACCCATCACCCCCTGTGCTCACTGCCCCGTGTCCTAACTCACTGCCCCGTGTCCCGTTCACCCATCACCCCGTGCTCACTGCCCCGTGTCCTAACTCACACCCAGTCCCGTTCACCCATCACCCCCTGTGCTCACTGCCCCGTGTCCTAACTCACACCCAGTCCCGTTCACCCATCACCCCCTGTGCTCACTGCCCCGTGTCCTGACTCACACCCAGTCCCGTTCACCCCTCACCCCCTGTGCTCACTGCCCCGTGTCCTAACTCGCACCCAGTCCCGTTCACCCATCACCCCCTGTGCTCACTGCCCCGTGTCCTAACTCACACCCAGTCCCGTTCACCCATCACCCTCTGTGCTCACTGCCCTGTGTCCTAACTCACACCCAGTCCCGTTCACCCCTCACCCCCTGTGCTCACTGCCCCGTGTCCCGTTCACCCATCACCCCGTGCTCACTGCCCCGTGTCCTAACTCACACCCAGTCCCGTTCACCCATCACCCTCTGTGCTCACTGCCCTGTGTCCTAACTCACACCCAGTACCGTTCACCCATCACCCCCTGTGCTCACTGCCCCCGTGTCCTAACTCGCACCCAGTACCGTTCACCCATCACCCCCTGTGCTCACTGCCCCGTGTCCTAACTCACACCCAGTCCCGTTCACCCATCACCCCCTGTGCTCACTGCCCCGTGTCCTAACTCACACCCAGTACCGTTCACCCATCACCCCCTGTGCTCACTGCCCCGTGTCCTAACTCACACCCAGTCCCGTTCACCCATCACCCCCTGTGCTCACTGCCCCGTGTCCTAACTCACACCCAGTACCGTTCACCCATCACCCCCTGTGCTCACTGCCCCCGTGTCCTAACTCGCACCCAGTCCCGTTCACCCATCACCCCCTGTGCTCACTGCCCCGTGTCCTAACTCACACCCAGTCCCGTTCACCCATCACCCCCTGTGCTCACTGCCCCGTGTCCTAACTCACACCCAGTCCCGTTCACCCATCACCCCCTGTGCTCACTGCCCCCGTGTCCTAACTCACACCCAGTCCCGTTCACCCATCACCCCCTGTGCTCACTGCCCCGTGTCCTAACTCACACCCAGTCCCGTTCACCCATCACCCCGTGCTCGCTGCCCCGTGTCCTAACTCGCACCAAGTCCCGTTCACCCATCACCCTCTGTGCTCACCGCCCCGTGTCCTAACTCACACCCAGTCCCGTTCACCCCTCACCCTCTGTGCTCACCGCCCCGTGTCCTAACTCACACCCAGTCCCGTTCACCCATCACCCCCTGTGCTCACTGCCCCGTGTCCTAACTCACACCCAGTCCCGTTCACCCATCACCCCCTGTGCTCACTGCCCCGTGTCCTAACTCACACCCAGTCCCATTCACCCATCACCCCCTGTGCTCACTGCCCCGTGTCCTAACTCACACCCAGTCCCGTTCACCCATCACCCTCTGTGCTCACCGCCCCGTGTCCTAACTCACACCCAGTCCCGTTCACCCCTCACCCCCTGTGCTCACTGCCCCCGTGTCCTAACTCGCACCCAGTCCCGTTCACCCATCACCCCCTGTGCTCACTGCCCCGTGTCCTAACTCACACCCAGTACCGTTCACCCATCACCCCCTGTGCTCACTGCCCCGTGTCCTAACTCGCACCCAGTCCCGTTCACCCATCACCCCCTGTGCTCACTGCCCCGTGTCCTAACTCACACCGAGTACCGTTCACCCATCGCCCCCTGTGCTCACTGCCCCGTGTCCTAACTCACACCCAGTACCGTTCACCCATCACCCCCTGTGCTCACTGCCCCGTGTCCCAACTCGCACCCAGTCCCGTTCACCCATCACCCCCTGTGCTCACTGCCCCGTGTCCTAACTCACACCCAGTACCGTTCACCCATCACCCCCTGTGCTCACTGCCCCGTGTCCCAACTCGCACCCAGTCCCGTTCATCCATCACCCCCTGTGCTCACTGCCCCGTGTCCTAACTCGCACCCAGTCCCGTTCACCCATCACCCCCTGTGCTCACTGCCCCGTGTCCTAATTCACACCCAGTCCCGTTCACCCATCAGCCCCTGTGCTCACTGCCCCGTGTCCTAACTCACACCAAGTCCCGTTCACCATCACTCCCTGTGCTCACTGCCCCGTGTCCTAACTCACACCCAGTCCCGTTCACCCATCACCCCCTGTGCTCACTGCCCCGTGTCCTAACTCACACCCAGTCCCGTTCACCCATCACCCCGTGCTCACTGCCCCGTGTCCTAACTCACACCCAGTCCCGTTCACCCATCACCCCCTGTGCTCACCGCCCCGTGTCCTAACTCACACCCAGTCCCGTTCACCCATCACCCCCTGTGCTCACTGCTCCGTGTCCTAACTCACACCCAGTCCCATTCACCCATCACCCACTGTGCTCACTGCCCCGTGTCCTAACTCACACCCAGTCCCGTTCACCCATCACCCCCTGTGCTCACTGCCCCGTGTCCTAACTCACACCCAGTCCCGTTCACCCATCACCCACTGTGCTCACTGCCCCGTGTCCTAACTCACACCCAGTCCCGTTCACCCATCACCCCCTGTGCTCACTGCCCCGTGTCCTAACTCACACCCAGTCCCGTTCACCCATCACCCCCTGTGCTCACTGCCCTGTGTCCTAACTCTCACCCAGTCCCGTTCACCCATCACCCCCTGTGCTCACTGCCCCGTGTCCTAACTCACACCCAGTCCCGTTCACCCATCACCCCCTGTGCTCACTGCCCCGTGTCCTAACTCACACCCAGTCCCGTTCACCCATCACCCCCTGTGCTCACTGCCCCGTGTCCTAACTCACACCCAGTCCCGTTCACCCATCACCCCCTGTGCTCACTGCCCCGTGTCCTAATTCACACCAAGTCCCGTTCACCCATCACCCCCTGTGCTCTCTGCCCCGTGTCCTAACTCACACCCAGTCCCGTTCACCTATCACCCCCTGTGCTCACTGCCCCGTGTCCTAACTCACACCCAGTCCCGTTCACCCATCACCCCCTGTGCTCACTGCCCCGTGTCCTAACTCACACCCAGTCCCGTTCACCCCTCACCCCCTGTGCTCACTGACCCGTGTCCTAACTCACACCCAGTCCCGTTCACCCATCACCCCCTGTGCTCACTGCCCCGTGTCCGAACTCACACCGAGTCCCGTTCACCCCTCACCCCCTGTGCTCACTGCCCCGTGTCCTAACTCACACCCAGTCCCGTTCACCCATCACCCCGTGCTCACTGCCCCATGTCCTAACTCACACCCAGTCCCGTTCACCCATCAACCCCTGTGCTCACTGCCCCGTGTCCTAACTCACACCCAGTCCCGTTCACCCATCACCCCTCTGTGCTCACTGCCCCGTGTCCTAACTCACACCCAGTCCCGGTCACCCATCACCCCCTGTGCTCACTGCCCCATGTCCTAACTCACACCCAGTCCCGTTCACCCATCACCCCCTGTGCTCACTGCCCCGTGTCCTAACTCACACCCAGTCCCGGTCACCCATCACCCCCTGTGCTCACTGCCCCGTGTCCTAACTCACACCCAGTCCCGGTCACCCATCACCCCCTGTGCTCACTGCCCCATGTCCTAACTCGCACCCAGTCCCGTTCACCCATCACCCCCTGTGCTCACTGCCCCGTGTCCTAACTCACACCCAGTCCCGTTCACCCATCACCCACTGTGCTCAATGCCCGTGTCCTAACTAACACCCAGTCCCGGTCACCCATCACCCCCTGTGCTCACTGCCCCGTGTCCTAACTCACACCCAGTCCCGGTCACCCATCACCCCCTGTGCTCACTGCCCCGTGTCCTAACTCACACCCAGTCCCGTTCACCCATCACCCCCTGTGCTCACTGCCCTGTGTCCTAACTCACTGCCCCGTGTCCTAACTCACACCCAGTCCCGTTCACCCATCACCCCCTGTGCTCGCTGCCCCGTGTCCTAACTCACACCCAGTCCCATTCACCCATCACCCTCTGTGCTCACTGCCCCGTGTCCTAACTCACACCCAGTCCCGTTCACCCATCACCCCCTGTGCTCACTGCCCCGTGTCCTAACTCACACCCAGTCCCGTTCACCTATCACCCCCTGTGCTCACTGCCCCGTGTCCTAACTCACACCCAGTCCCGTTCACCCATCACCCCCTGTGCTCACTGCCCCGTGTCCTAACTCACACCCAGTCCCGTTCACCCCTCACCCCCTGTGCTCACTGACCCGTGTCCTAACTCACACCCAGTCCCGTTCACCCATCACCCCCTGTGCTCACTGCCCCGTGTCCGAACTCACACCGAGTCCCGTTCACCCCTCACCCCCTGTGCTCACTGACCCGTGTCCTAACTCACACCCAGTCCCGTTCACCCATCACCCCGTGCTCACTGCCCCATGTCCTAACTCACACCCAGTCCCGTTCACCCATCACCCCCTGTGCTCACTGCCCCGTGTCCTAACTCACACCCAGTCCCGTTCACCCATCACCCCCTGTGCTCACTGCCCCGTGTCCTAACTCACACCCAGTCCCGTTCACCCATCACCCCCTGTGCTCACTGCCCCGTGTCCTAACTCACACCCAGTCCCGTTCACCCATCACCCCCTGTGCTCACTGCCCCGTGTCCTAACTCACACCCAGTCCCGGTCACCCATCACCCCCTGTGCTCACTGCCCCATGTCCTAACTCGCACCCAGTCCCGTTCACCCATCACCCCCTGTGCTCACTGCCCCGTGTCCTAACTCACACCCAGTCCCGGTCACCCATCACCCCCTGTGCTCACTGCCCCATGTCCTAACTCACACCCAGTCCCGTTCACCCATCACCCACTGTGCTCAATGCCCGTGTCCTAACTAACACCCAGTCCCGGTCACCCATCACCCCCTGTGCTCACTGCCCCGTGTCCTAACTCACACCCAGTCCCGGTCACCCATCACCCCCTGTGCTCACTGCCCCGTGTCCTAACTCACACCCAGTCCCGTTCACCCATCACCCCCTGTGCTCACTGCCCTGTGTCCTAACTCACTGCCCCGTGTCCTAACTCACACCCAGTCCCGTTCACCCATCACCCCCTGTGCTCGCTGCCCCGTGTCCTAACTCACACCCAGTCCCATTCACCCATCACCCTCTGTGCTCACTGCCCCGTGTCCTAACTCACACCCAGTCCCGTTCACCCATCACCCCCTGTGCTCACTGCCCCGTGTCCTAACTCACACCCAGTCCCGGTCACCCATCACCCCCTGTGCTCACTGCCCCGTGTCCTAACTCACACCCAGTCCCGTTCACCCATCACCCCCTGTGCTCACTGCCCCGTGTCCTAACTCACACCCAGTCCCGTTCACCCATCACCCCCTGTGCTCACTGCCCCGTGTCCTAACTCACACCCAGTCCCGGTCACCCATCACCCCCTGTGCTCACTGCCCCGTGTCCTAACTCACACCCAGTCCCGGTCACCCATCACCCCCTGTGCTCACTGCCCCATGTCCTAACTCGCACCCAGTCCCGTTCACCCATCACCCCCTGTGCTCACTGCCCCGTGTCCTAACTCACACCCAGTCCCGTTCACCCATCACCCACTGTGCTCAATGCCCGTGTCCTAACTAACACCCAGTCCCGGTCACCCATCACCCCCTGTGCTCACTGCCCCGTGTCCTAACTCACACCCAGTCCCGGTCACCCATCACCCCCTGTGCTCACTGCCCCGTGTCCTAACTCACACCCAGTCCCGTTCACCCATCACCCCCTGTGCTCACTGCCCTGTGTCCTAACTCACTGCCCCGTGTCCTAACTCACACCCAGTCCCGTTCACCCATCACCCCCTGTGCTCGCTGCCCCGTGTCCTAACTCACACCCAGTCCCATTCACCCATCACCCTCTGTGCTCACTGCCCCGTGTCCTAACTCACACCCAGTCCCGTTCACCCATCACCCCCTGTGCTCACTGCCCCGTGTCCTAACTCACACCCAGTCCCGTTCACCCATCACCCCCCGTGCTCACTGCCCCGTGTCCTAACTCACACCCAGTCCCGTTCACCCATCACCCCCTGTGCTCACTGCCCCGTGTCCTAACTCACACCCAGTCCCGTTCACCCATCACCCTGTGCTCACTGCCCCGTGTCCTAACTCACACCCAGTCCCGTTCACCCATCACCCCCTGTGCTCACTGCCCCCGTGTCCTAACTCACACCCAGTACCGTTCACCCATCACCCCCTGTGCTCACTGCCCCGTGTCCTAACTCACACCCAGTCCCGTTCACCCATCACCCCCTGTGCTCACTGCCCCGTGTCCTAACTCACACCCAGTACCGTTCACCCATCACCCCCTGTGCTCACTGCCCCCGTGTCCTAACTCGCACCCAGTCCCGTTCACCCATCACCCCCTGTGCTCACTGCCCCGTGTCCTAACTCACACCCAGTCCCGTTCACCCATCACCCCCTGTGCTCACTGCCCCGTGTCCTAACTCACACCCAGTCCCGTTCACCCATCACCCCCTGTGCTCACTGCCCCCGTGTCCTAACTCACACCCAGTCCCGTTCACCCATCACCCCCTGTGCTCACTGCCCCGTGTCCTAACTCACACCCAGTCCCGTTCACCCATCACCCCGTGCTCGCTGCCCCGTGTCCTAACTCGCACCAAGTCCCGTTCACCCATCACCCTCTGTGCTCACCGCCCCGTGTCCTAACTCACACCCAGTCCCGTTCACCCCTCACCCTCTGTGCTCACCGCCCCGTGTCCTAACTCACACCCAGTCCCGTTCACCCCTCACCCCCTGTGCTCACTGCCCCGTGTCCTAACTCACACCCAGTCCCGTTCACCCATCACCCCCTGTGCTCACTGCCCCGTGTCCTAACTCACACCCAGTCCCATTCACCCATCACCCCCTGTGCTCACTGCCCCGTGTCCTAACTCACACCCAGTCCCGTTCACCCATCACCCTCTGTGCTCACCGCCCCGTGTCCTAACTCACACCCAGTCCCGTTCACCCCTCACCCCCTGTGCTCACTGCCCCCGTGTCCTAACTCGCACCCAGTCCCGTTCACCCATCACCCCCTGTGCTCACTGCCCCGTGTCCTAACTCACACCCAGTACCGTTCACCCATCACCCCCTGTGCTCACTGCCCCGTGTCCTAACTCGCACCCAGTCCCGTTCACCCATCACCCCCTGTGCTCACTGCCCCGTGTCCTAACTCACACCGAGTACCGTTCACCCATCGCCCCCTGTGCTCACTGCCCCGTGTCCTAACTCACACCCAGTACCGTTCACCCATCACCCCCTGTGCTCACTGCCCCGTGTCCCAACTCGCACCCAGTCCCGTTCACCCATCACCCCCTGTGCTCACTGCCCCGTGTCCTAACTCACACCCAGTACCGTTCACCCATCACCCCCTGTGCTCACTGCCCCGTGTCCCAACTCGCACCCAGTCCCGTTCATCCATCACCCCCTGTGCTCACTGCCCCGTGTCCTAACTCGCACCCAGTCCCGTTCACCCATCACCCCCTGTGCTCACTGCCCCGTGTCCTAATTCACACCCAGTCCCGTTCACCCATCAGCCCCTGTGCTCACTGCCCCGTGTCCTAACTCACACCAAGTCCCGTTCACCATCACTCCCTGTGCTCACTGCCCCGTGTCCTAACTCACACCCAGTCCCGTTCACCCATCACCCCCTGTGCTCACTGCCCCGTGTCCTAACTCACACCCAGTCCCGTTCACCCATCACCCCCTGTGCTCACTGCCCCGTGTCCTAACTCACACCCAGTCCCGTTCACCCATCACCCCCTGTGCTCACTGCCCCGTGTCCTAACTCACACCCAGTCCCGTTCACCCATCACCCCCTGTGCTCACTGCTCCGTGTCCTAACTCACACCCAGTCCCATTCACCCATCACCCACTGTGCTCACTGCCCCGTGTCCTAACTCACACCCAGTCCCGTTCACCCATCACCCCCTGTGCTCACTGCCCCGTGTCCTAACTCACACCCAGTCCCGTTCACCCATCACCCACTGTGCTCACTGCCCCGTGTCCTAACTCACACCCAGTCCCGTTCACCCATCACCCCCTGTGCTCACTGCCCCGTGTCCTAACTCACACCCAGTCCCGTTCACCCATCACCCCCTGTGCTCACTGCCCTGTGTCCTAACTCTCACCCAGTCCCGTTCACCCATCACCCCCTGTGCTCACTGCCCCGTGTCCTAACTCACACCCAGTCCCGTTCACCCATCACCCCCTGTGCTCACTGCCCCGTGTCCTAACTCACACCCAGTCCCGTTCACCCATCACCCCCTGTGCTCACTGCCCCGTGTCCTAACTCACACCCAGTCCCGTTCACCCATCACCCCCTGTGCTCACTGCCCCGTGTCCTAATTCACACCAAGTCCCGTTCACCCATCACCCCCTGTGCTCTCTGCCCCGTGTCCTAACTCACACCCAGTCCCGTTCACCTATCACCCCCTGTGCTCACTGCCCCGTGTCCTAACTCACACCCAGTCCCGTTCACCCCTCACCCCCTGTGCTCACTGCCCCGTGTCCTAACTCACACCCAGTCCCGTTCACCCATCACCCCGTGCTCACTGCCCCATGTCCTAACTCACACCCAGTCCCGTTCACCCATCAACCCCTGTGCTCACTGCCCCGTGTCCTAACTCACACCCAGTCCCGTTCACCCATCACCCCTCTGTGCTCACTGCCCCGTGTCCTAACTCACACCCAGTCCCGGTCACCCATCACCCCCTGTGCTCACTGCCCCATGTCCTAACTCACACCCAGTCCCGTTCACCCATCACCCCCTGTGCTCACTGCCCCGTGTCCTAACTCACACCCAGTCCCGGTCACCCATCACCCCCTGTGCTCACTGCCCCGTGTCCTAACTCACACCCAGTCCCGGTCACCCATCACCCCCTGTGCTCACTGCCCCATGTCCTAACTCGCACCCAGTCCCGTTCACCCATCACCCCCTGTGCTCACTGCCCCGTGTCCTAACTCACACCCAGTCCCGTTCACCCATCACCCACTGTGCTCAATGCCCGTGTCCTAACTAACACCCAGTCCCGGTCACCCATCACCCCCTGTGCTCACTGCCCCGTGTCCTAACTCACACCCAGTCCCGGTCACCCATCACCCCCTGTGCTCACTGCCCCGTGTCCTAACTCACACCCAGTCCCGTTCACCCATCACCCCCTGTGCTCACTGCCCTGTGTCCTAACTCACTGCCCCGTGTCCTAACTCACACCCAGTCCCGTTCACCCATCACCCCCTGTGCTCGCTGCCCCGTGTCCTAACTCACACCCAGTCCCATTCACCCATCACCCTCTGTGCTCACTGCCCCGTGTCCTAACTCACACCCAGTCCCGTTCACCCATCACCCCCTGTGCTCACTGCCCCGTGTCCTAATTCACACCAAGTCCCGTTCACCCATCACCCCCTGTGCTCTCTGCCCCGTGTCCTAACTCACACCCAGTCCCGTTCACCTATCACCCCCTGTGCTCACTGCCCCGTGTCCTAACTCACACCCAGTCCCGTTCACCCATCACCCCCTGTGCTCACTGCCCCGTGTCCTAACTCACACCCAGTCCCGTTCACCCCTCACCCCCTGTGCTCACTGACCCGTGTCCTAACTCACACCCAGTCCCGTTCACCCATCACCCCCTGTGCTCACTGCCCCGTGTCCGAACTCACACCGAGTCCCGTTCACCCCTCACCCCCTGTGCTCACTGACCCGTGTCCTAACTCACACCCAGTCCCGTTCACCCATCACCCCGTGCTCACTGCCCCATGTCCTAACTCACACCCAGTCCCGTTCACCCATCACCCCCTGTGCTCACTGCCCCGTGTCCTAACTCACACCCAGTCCCGTTCACCCATCACCCCCTGTGCTCACTGCCCCGTGTCCTAACTCACACCCAGTCCCGTTCACCCATCACCCCCTGTGCTCACTGCCCCGTGTCCTAACTCACACCCAGTCCCGTTCACCCATCACCCCCTGTGCTCACTGCCCCGTGTCCTAACTCACACCCAGTCCCGGTCACCCATCACCCCCTGTGCTCACTGCCCCATGTCCTAACTCGCACCCAGTCCCGTTCACCCATCACCCCCTGTGCTCACTGCCCCGTGTCCTAACTCACACCCAGTCCCGGTCACCCATCACCCCCTGTGCTCACTGCCCCATGTCCTAACTCACACCCAGTCCCGTTCACCCATCACCCACTGTGCTCAATGCCCGTGTCCTAACTAACACCCAGTCCCGGTCACCCATCACCCCCTGTGCTCACTGCCCCGTGTCCTAACTCACACCCAGTCCCGGTCACCCATCACCCCCTGTGCTCACTGCCCCGTGTCCTAACTCACACCCAGTCCCGTTCACCCATCACCCCCTGTGCTCACTGCCCTGTGTCCTAACTCACTGCCCCGTGTCCTAACTCACACCCAGTCCCGTTCACCCATCACCCCCTGTGCTCGCTGCCCCGTGTCCTAACTCACACCCAGTCCCATTCACCCATCACCCTCTGTGCTCACTGCCCCGTGTCCTAACTCACACCCAGTCCCGTTCACCCATCACCCCCTGTGCTCACTGCCCCGTGTCCTAACTCACACCCAGTCCCGGTCACCCATCACCCCCTGTGCTCACTGCCCCGTGTCCTAACTCACACCCAGTCCCGTTCACCCATCACCCCCTGTGCTCACTGCCCCGTGTCCTAACTCACACCCAGTCCCGTTCACCCATCACCCCCTGTGCTCACTGCCCCGTGTCCTAACTCACACCCAGTCCCGGTCACCCATCACCCCCTGTGCTCACTGCCCCGTGTCCTAACTCACACCCAGTCCCGGTCACCCATCACCCCCTGTGCTCACTGCCCCATGTCCTAACTCGCACCCAGTCCCGTTCACCCATCACCCCCTGTGCTCACTGCCCCGTGTCCTAACTCACACCCAGTCCCGTTCACCCATCACCCACTGTGCTCAATGCCCGTGTCCTAACTAACACCCAGTCCCGGTCACCCATCACCCCCTGTGCTCACTGCCCCGTGTCCTAACTCACACCCAGTCCCGGTCACCCATCACCCCCTGTGCTCACTGCCCCGTGTCCTAACTCACACCCAGTCCCGTTCACCCATCACCCCCTGTGCTCACTGCCCTGTGTCCTAACTCACTGCCCCGTGTCCTAACTCACACCCAGTCCCGTTCACCCATCACCCCCTGTGCTCGCTGCCCCGTGTCCTAACTCACACCCAGTCCCATTCACCCATCACCCTCTGTGCTCACTGCCCCGTGTCCTAACTCACACCCAGTCCCGTTCACCCATCACCCCCTGTGCTCACTGCCCCGTGTCCTAACTCACACCCAGTCCCGTTCACCCATCACCCCCCGTGCTCACTGCCCCGTGTCCTAACTCACACCCAGTCCCGTTCACCCATCACCCCCTGTGCTCACTGCCCCGTGTCCTAACTCACACCCAGTCCCGTTCACCCATCACCCTGTGCTCACTGCCCCGTGTCCTAACTCACACCCAGTCCCGTTCACCCATCACCCCCTGTGCTCACTGCCCCGTGTCCTAACTCACACCCAGTCCCGTTCACCCATCACCCCCTGTGCTCACTGCCCCGTGTCCTAACTCACACCCAGTCCCGTTCACCCATCACCCCCTGTGCTCACTGCCCCGTGTCCTAACTCACACCCAGTCCCGTTCACCCATCACCCCCTGTGCTCACTGCCCCGTGTCCTAACTCACACCCAGTCCCGTTCACCCATCACCCCCTGTGCTCACTGCCCCGTGTCCTAATTCACACCAAGTCCCGTTCACCCATCACCCCCTGTGCTCTCTGCCCCGTGTCCTAACTCACACCCAGTCCCGTTCACCCATCACCCACTGTGCTCACTGCCCCGTGTCCTAACTCACACCCAGTCCCGTTCACCCATCACCCCCTGTGCTCACTGCCCCGTGTCCTAACTCACACCCAGTCCCGTTCACCCCTCACCCCCTGTGCTCACTGACCCGTGTCCTAACTCACACCCAGTCCCGTTCACCCATCACCCCGTGTGCACACTGCCCCGTGTCCTAACTCACACCCAGTCCCGTTCACCCATCACCCCGTGCTCACTGCCCCATGTCCTAACTCACACCCAGTCCCGTTCACCCATCACCCCCTGTGCTCACTGCCCCGTGTCCTAACTCACACCCAGTCCCGTTCACCCATCACCCCCTGTGCTCACTGCCCCGTGTCCTAACTCACACCCAGTCCCGTTCACCCATCACCCCCTGTGCTCACTGCCCCGTGTCCTAACTCACACCCAGTCCCGTTCACCCATCACCCCCTGTGCTCACTGCCCCGTGTCCTAACTCACACCCAGTCCCGGTCACCCATCACCCCCTGTGCTCACTGCCCCATGTCCTAACTCGCACCCAGTCCCGTTCACCCATCACCCCCTGTGCTCACTGCCCCGTGTCCTAACTCACACCCAGTCCCGGTCACCCATCACCCCCTGTGCTCACTGCCCCATGTCCTAACTCACACCCAGTCCCGTTCACCCATCACCCCCTGTGCTCACTGCCCCATGTCCTAACTCACACCCAGTCCCGTTCACCCATCACCCACTGTGCTCAATGCCCGTGTCCTAACTAACACCCAGTCCCGGTCACCCATCACCCCCTGTGCTCACTGCCCCGTGTCCTAACTCACACCCAGTCCCGGTCACCCATCACCCCCCTGTGCTCACTGCCCCGTGTCCTAACTCACACCCAGTCCCGTTCACCCATCACCCCCTGTGCTCACTGCCCTGTGTCCTAACTCACTGCCCCGTGTCCTAACTCACACCTAGTCCCGTTCACCCATCACCCCCTGTGCTCGCTGCCCCGTGTCCTAACTCACACCCAGTCCCATTCACCCATCACCCTCTGTGCTCACTGCCCCGTGTCCTAACTCACACCCAGTCCCGTTCACCCATCACCCCCTGTGCTCACTGCCCCGTGTCCTAACTCACACCCAGTCCCGGTCACCCATCACCCCCTGTGCTCACTGCCCCGTGTCCTAACTCACACCCAGTCCCGTTCACCCATCACCCCCTGTGCTCACTGCCCCGTGTCCTAACTCACACCCAGTCCCGTTCACCCATCACCCCCTGTGCTCACTGCCCCGTGTCCTAACTCACACCCAGTCCCGGTCACCCATCACCCCCTGTGCTCACTGCCCCGTGTCCTAACTCACACCCAGTCCCGGTCACCCATCACCCCCTGTGCTCACTGCCCCGTGTCCTAACTCGCACCCAGTCCCGTTCACCCATCACCCCCTGTGCTCACTGCCCCGTGTCCTAACTCACACCCAGTCCCGTTCACCCATCACCCACTGTGCTCAATGCCCGTGTCCTAACTAACACCCAGTCCCGGTCACCCATCACCCCCTGTGCTCACTGCCCCCGTGTCCCTAACTCACACCCAGTCCCGGTCACCCATCACCCCCTGTGCTCACTGCCCGTGTCCTAACTCACACCCAGTCCCGTTCACACCATCACCCCCTGTGCTCACTGCCCTGTGTCCTAACTCACTGCCCCGTGTCCTAACTCACACCCAGTCCCGTTCACCCATCACCCCCTGTGCTCGCTGCCCCGTGTCCTAACTCACACCAGTCCCATTCACCCATCACCCTCTGTGCTCACTGCCCCGTGTCCTAACTCACACCCAGTCCCGTTCACACCATCACCCCCTGTGCTCACTGCCCCGTGTCCTAATTCACACCAAGTCCCGTTCACCCATCACCCCCTGTGCTCTCTGCCCCGTGTCCTAACTCACACCCAGTCCCGTTCACCTATCACCCCCTGTGCTCACTGCCCCGTGTCCTAACTCACACCCAGTCCCGTTCACCCATCACCCCCTGTGCTCACTGCCCCGTGTCCTAACTCACACCCAGTCCCAGTCCCGTTCACCCCTCACCCCCTGTGCTCACTGACCCGTGTCCTAACTCACACCCAGTCCCGTTCACCCATCACCCCCTGTGCTCACTGCCCCGTGTCCGAACTCACACCGAGTCCCGTTCACCCCTCACCTCCTGTGCTCACTGACCCGTGTCCTAACTCACACCCAGTCCCGTTCACCCATCACCCCCTGTGCTCACTGCCCCGTGTCCTAACTCGCACCCAGTCCCGTTCACCCATCACCCCCTGTGCTCACTGCCCCGTGTCCTAACTCGCACCCAGTCCCGTTCACCCATCACCCCCTGTGCTCACTGCCCTGTGTCCTAACTCACTGCCCCGTGTCCTAACTCACACCCAGTCCCGTTCACCCATCACCCCCTGTGCTCGCTGCCCCGTGTCCTAACTCACACCCAGTCCCGTTCACCCATCACCCTCTGTGCTCACTGCCCCGTGTCCTAACTCACACCCAGTCCCGTTCACCCATCACCCCCTGTGCTCACTGCCCCGTGTCCTAACTCACACCCAGTCCCGGTCACCCATCACCCCCTGTGCTCACTGCCCCGTGTCCTAACTCACACCCAGTCCCGTTCACCCATCACCCCCTGTGCTCACTGCCCCGTGTCCTAACTCACACCCAGTCCCGTTCACCCATCACCCCCTGTGCTCACTGCCCCGTGTCCTAACTCACACCCAGTCCCGGTCACCCATCACCCCCTGTGCTCACTGCCCCGTGTCCTAACTCACACCCAGTCCCGGTCACCCATCACCCTGTGCTCACTGCCCCGTGTCCTAACTCACACCCAGTCCCGTTCACCCATCACCCCCTGTGCTCACTGCCCCGTGTCCTAACTCACACCCAGTCCCGTTCACCCATCACCCCCCGTGCTCACTGCCCCGTGTCCTAACTCGCACCCAGTCCCGTTCACCCATCACCCCCCTGTGCTCACTGCCCCGTGTCCTAACTCGCACCCAGCCCCGTTCACCCATCACCCCCTGTGCTCACTGCCCCGTGTCCTAACTCACACCCAGTCCCGTTCACCCATCACCCCCTGTGCTCACTGCCCCGTGTCCTAACTCACACCCAGTCCCGTTCACCCATCACCCCCTGTGCTCACTGCCCCGTGTCCTAACTCACACCCAGTCCCGTTCACACATCACCCCCTGTGCTCACTGCCCCGTGTCCTAACTCACACCCAGTCCCGTTCACCCATCACCCCCTGTGCTCACTGCCCCGTGTCCTAACTCACACCCAGTCCCGTTCACCCATCACCCCCTGTGCTCACTGCCCCGTGTCCTAACTCACACCCAGTCCCGTTCACCCATCACCCACTGTGCTCACTGCCCCGTGTCCTAATTCACACCCAGTCCCGTTCACCCATCACCCCCTGTGCTCACTGCCCCGTGTCCTAACTCACACCCAGTCCCGTTCACCCATCACCCCCTGTGCTCACTGCCCCGTGTCCTAACTCACACCAAGCCCCGTTCACCCATCACCCACTGTGCTCACTGCCCCGTGTCCTAACTCACACCAAGTCCCGTTCACCCATCACCCCTGTGCTCACTGCCCCGTGTCCTAACTCACACCGAGTCCCGTTCACCCATCACCCCCTGTGCTCACTGCCCCGTGTCCTAACTCACACCGAGCCCCGTTCACCCATCACCCCGTGTTCACTGCCCCGTGTCCTAACTCACACCGAGTCCCGTTCACCCATCACCCCGTGTTCACTGCCCCGTGTCCCAACTCATACCCAGTCCCATTCACCCATCACCCCCTGTGCTCACTGCCCCGTGTCCTAACTCACACCCAGTCCCGTTCACCCATCACCCCGTGTTCACTGCCCCGTGTCCCAACTCATACCCAGTCCCGTTCACCCATCACCCCCTGTGCTCACTGCCCCGTGTCCCAACTCATACCCAGTCCCGTTCACCCATCACCCCCTGTGCTCACTGCCCCGTGTCCTAACTCACACCCAGTCCAGCTCACCCATCACCCCCTGTGCTCACTGCCCCGTGTCCCGTTCACCCATCACCCCCTGTGCTCACTGCCCCGTGTCCCGTTCACCCATCACCCCCTGTGCTCACTGCCCCGTGTCCTAACTCACACCCAGTCCCGTTCACCCATCACCCTCTGTGCTCGCTGCCCCGTGTCCTAACTCACACCCAGTCCCGTTCACCCATCACCCCCTGTGCTCACTGCCCCGTGTCCTAACTCACACCCAGTCCCGTTCACCCATCACCCCCTGTGCTCACTGCCCCTTGTCCTAACTCACACCCAGTCCCGTTCACCCATCACCCCCTGTGCTCACTGCCCCGTGTCCTAACTCACACCCAGTCCCGTTCACCCATCAACCCCTGTGCTCACTGCCCCGTGTCCTAACTCACACCAAGTCCTGTTCACCCATCACCCTGTGCTCACTGCCCCGTGTCCCAACTCACACCCAGTCCCGTTCACCCATCACCCCCTGTGCTCACTGCCCCGTGTCCTAACTCACACCCAGTCCCGTTCATCCATCACCCCCTGTGGTCACTGCCCCGTGTCCTAACTCACACCAAGTCCCGTTCATCCATCACCCCCTGTGCTCACTGCCCCGTGTCCTAACTCACACCCAGTCCCGTTCACCCATCACCCCCTGTGCTCACTGCCCCGTGTCCTAACTCACACCCAGTCCCGTTCACCCATCACCTCCTGTGCTCACTGCCCCGTGTCCTAACTCACACCCAGTCCCGTTCACCCATCACCCCCTGTGCTCACTGCCCCGTCTCCTAACTCCCACCCAGTCCTGTTCACCCATCACCCACTGTGCTCACTGCCCCGTGTCCTATCTCACACCCAGTCCCGTTCACCCATCACCCCCTGTGCTCACTGCCCCGTGTCCTAACTCACACCCAGTCCCGTTCACCCATCACCTCCTGTGCTCACTGCCCCGTGTCCTAACTCACACCCAGTCCCGTTCACCCATCACCCCCTGTGCTCACTGCCCCGTCTCCTAACTCCCACCCAGTCCTGTTCACCCATCACCCACTGTGCTCACTGCCCCGTGTCCTAACTCACACCCAGTCCCGTTCACCCATCACCCCCTGTGCTCACTGCCCCGTGTCCTAACTCACACCCAGTCCCGTTCACCCATCACCCCCTGTGCTCACTGCCCCGTGTCCAAACTCACACCAAGTCCCGTTCACCCATCACCCCCTGTGCTCACTGCCCCGTGTCCTAACTCACACCCAGTCCCGTTCACCCATCACCCCCTGTGCTCACTGCCCCGTGTCCTAACTCGCACCCAGTCCCGTTCACCCATCACCTCCTGTGCTCACTGCCCCGTGTCCTAACTCACACCCAGTCCCGTTCACCCATCACCCCCTGTGCTCACTGCCCCGTGTCCTAACTCACACCAAGTCCCGTTCACCCATCACCCCCTGTGCTCACCGCCCCGTGTCCTAACTCACACCAAGTCCCGTTCACCCATCACCCCCTGTGCTCACTGCCCCATGTCCTAACTCCCACCCAGTCCCGTTCACCCATCACCCCCTGTGCTCACTACCCCGTGTCCTAACTCGCACCCAGTCCCGTTCACCCATCACCCCCTGTGCTCACTGCCCCGTGTCCTAACTCGCACCCAGTCCCGTTCACCCATCACCCCCTGTGCTCACTGCCCCGTGTCCTAACTCACACCAACTCCCGTTGACCCATCACCCCCTGTGCTCACCGCCCCGTGTCCTAACTCACACCCAGTCCCGTTCACCAATCACCCCCTGTGCTCACTGCCCCGTGTCCTAACTCGCACCCAGTCCCGTTCACCCATCACCCTCTGTGCTCACTGCCCCGTGTCCTAACTCACACCCACTCCCGGTCACCCATCACCCCCTGTGCTCACTGCCCCGTGTCCTAACTCACACCCAGTCCCGTTCACCCATCCCCCCCTGTGCTCACTGCCCCGTGTCCTAACTCACACCCAGTCCCGTTCACCCATCACCCCCTGTGCTCACTGCCCCGTGTCCTAACTCACACCAGTCCCGTTCACCCATCACCCCCTGTGCTCGCCGCCCCGTGTCCTAACTCTCACCCAGTCCCGTTCACCCATCACCCCCTGTGCTCACTGCCCCGTGTCCTAACTCACACCCAGTCCCGTTCACCCATCACCCCCTGTGCTCACTGCCCTGTGTCCTAACTCGCACCAAGTCCCGTTCACCCATCACCCCTGTGCTCACTGCCCCGTGTCCTAACTCTCACCCAGTCCCGTTTCACCCATCGCCCCCTGTGCTCACTGCCCCGTGTCCTAACTCACACCCGGTCCCGTTCACCCATCACCCCCTGTGCTCACTGCCCCGTGTCCTAACTCACACCCAGTCCCGTTCACCCATCAGCCCCTGTGCTCACTGCCCCGTGTCCTAACTCACACCCAGTCCTGTTCACCCATCACCCCCTGTGCTCACTGCCCCGTGTCCTAACTCACACCCAGTCCCGTTCACCCATCACCCCCTGTGCTCACTGCCCCGTGTCCTAACTCACACCCAGTCCCGTTCACCCATCACCCCCTGTGCTCACTGCCCCGTGTCCTAACTCGCACCAAGTCCCGTTCACCCATCACCCCTGTGCTCACTGCCCCGTGTCCTAACTCACACCCAGTCCCGTTCACCCATCACCCCCTGTGCTCACTGCCCCGTGTCCTAACTCACACCCAGTCCCGTTCACCCATCACCCCCTGTGCTCACTGCCCCGTGTCCTAACTCACACCTCGTCCCGTTCACCCATCACCCCCTGTGCTCACTGCCCCGTGTCCGAACTCTCACCCAGTCCCGTTCACCCATCACCCCGTGCTCACTGCCCCGTGTCCTAACTCACACCCAGTCCCGTTCACCCATCACCCCCTGTGCTCACTGCCCCGTGTCCTAACTCACACCCAGTCCCGTTCACCCATCACCCCCTGTGCTCACTGCCCCGTGTCCTAACTCACACCCAGTCCTGTTCACCCATCACCCCCTGTGCTCACTGCCCCGTGTCCTAACTCACACCCAGTCCCGTTCACCCATCACCCCCTGTGCTCACTGCCCCGTGTCCTAACTCACACCCAGTCCCGTTCACCCCTCACCCCCTGTGCTCACTGCCCCGTGTCCTAACTCACACCCAGTCCCGTTCACCCATCACCCCCTGTGCTCACTGCCCCGTGTGCTAACTCACACCCAGTCCCGTTCACCCATCACCCCCTGTGCTCACTGCCCCGTGTCCTAACTCACACCCAGTCCCGTTCACCCATCACGCCCTGTGCTCACTGCCCCGTGTCCTAACTCACACCCAGTCCCGTTCACCCATCACCCCCTGTGCTCACTGCCCCGTGTCCTAACTCACACCCAGTCCCATTCACCCATCACCCCCTGTGCTCACTGCCCCGTGTCCTAACTCACACCCAGTCCCGTTCACCCCTCACCCCCTGTGCTCACTGCCCCGTGTCCTAACTCACACCCAGTCCCGTTCACCCATCACCCCCTGTGCTCACTGCCCCGTGTCCTAACTCACACCCAGTCCCGTTCACCCATCACGCCCTGTGCTCACTGCCCCGTGTCCTAACTCACACCCAGTCCCGTTCACCCATCACGCCCTGTGCTCACTGCCCCGTGTCCTAACTCACACCCAGTCCCGTTCACCCATCACCCCCTGTGCTCACTGCCCCGTGTCCTAACTCACACCCAGTCCCATTCACCCATCACCCCCTGTGCTCACTGCCCCGTGTCCTAACTCACACCCACTCCCGGTCACCCATCACCCCCTGTGCTCACTGCCCCGTGACCTAACTCACACCCAGTCCCGTTCACCCATCACCCCCTGTGCTCACTGCCCCGTGTCCTAACTCACACCCAGTCCCGTTCACCCATCACCCCCTGTGCACACTGCCCCGTGTCCTAACTCACACCCAGTCCCGTTCACCCATCACCCCCTGTGCTCACTGCCCCGTGTCCTAACTCACACCAAGTCCCGTTCACCCATCACCCCCTGTGCTCACCGCCCCGTGTCCTAACTCACACCAAGTCCCGTTCACCCATCACCCCCTGTGCTCACTGCCCCATGTCCTAACTCCCACCCAGTCCCGTTCACCCATCACCCCCTGTGCTCACTACCCCGTGTCCTAACTCGCACCCAGTCCCGTTCACCCATCACCCCCTGTGCTCACTGCCCCGTGTCCTAACTCGCACCCAGTCCCGTTCACCCATCACCCCCTGTGCTCACTGCCCCGTGTCCTAACTCACACCAACTCCCGTTGACCCATCACCCCCTGTGCTCACCGCCCCGTGTCCTAACTCACACCCAGTCCCGTTCACCAATCACCCCCTGTGCTCACTGCCCCGTGTCCTAACTCGCACCCAGTCCCGTTCACCCATCACCCTCTGTGCTCACTGCCCCGTGTCCTAACTCACACCCACTCCCGGTCACCCATCACCCCCTGTGCTCACTGCCCCGTGTCCTAACTCACACCCAGTCCTGTTCACCCATCACCCCCTGTGCTCACTGCCCCGTGTCCTAACTCACACCCAGTCCCGTTCACCCATCACCCCCTGTGCTCACTGCCCCGTGTCCTAACTCACACCCAGTCCCGTTCACCCATCACCCCCTGTGCTCACTGCCCCGTGTCCTAACTCGCACCAAGTCCCGTTCACCCATCACCCCTGTGCTCACTGCCCCGTGTCCTAACTCACACCCAGTCCCGTTCACCCATCACCCCCTGTGCTCACTGCCCCGTGTCCTAACTCACCACCCAGTCCCGTTCACCCATCACCCCGTGCTCACTGCCCCGTGTCCTAACTCACACCCAGTCCCGTTCACCCATCACCCCCTGTGCTCACTGCCCCGTGTCCTAACTCACACCCAGTCCCGTTCACCCATCACCCCCTGTGCTCACTGCCCCGTGTCCTAACTCACACCCAGTCCTGTTCACCCATCACCCCCTGTGCTCACTGCCCCGTGTCCTAACTCACACCCAGTCCCGTTCACCCATCACCCCCTGTGCTCACTGCCCCGTGTCCTAACTCACACCCAGTCCCGTTCACCCATCACCCCCTGTGCTCACTGCCCCGTGTCCTAACTCACACCCAGTCCTGTTCACCCATCACCCCCTGTGCTCACTGCCCCGTGTCCTAACTCACACCCAGTCCCGTTCACCCATCACCCCCTGTGCTCACTGCCCCGTGTCCTAACTCACACCCAGTCCCGTTCACCCCTCACCCCCTGTGCTCACTGCCCCGTGTCCTAACTCACACCCAGTCCCGTTCACCCATCACCCCCTGTGCTCACTGCCCCGTGTGCTAACTCACACCCAGTCCCGTTCACCCATCACCCCCTGTGCTCACTGCCCCGTGTCCTAACTCACACCCAGTCCCGTTCACCCATCACGCCCTGTGCTCACTGCCCCGTGTCCTAACTCACACCCAGTCCCGTTCACCCATCACCCCCTGTGCTCACTGCCCCGTGTCCTAACTCACACCCAGTCCCATTCACCCATCACCCACTGTGCTCACTGCCCCGTGTCCTAACTCACACCCAGTCCCATTCACCCATCACCCACTGTGCTCACTGCCCCGTGTCCTAACACACACCCAGTCCCGTTCACCCATCACCCCCTGTGCTCACTGCACCGTGTCCGAACTCGCACCCAGTCCCGTTCACCCATCACCCCCTGTGCTCGCTGCCCCGTGTCCTAACTCTCACCCAGTCCCATTCACCGATCACCCACTGTGCTCACTGCCCCGTGTCCTAACTCACACCCAGTCCCGTTCACCCATCACCCCCTGTGCTCACTGCCCCGTGTCCTAACTCACACCCGGTCCCGTTCACCCATCACCCCCTGTGCTCACTGCCCCGTGTCCTAACTCACACCCAGTCCCGTTCACCCATCAGCCCCTGTGCTCACTGCCCCGTGTCCTAACTCACACCCAGTCCCGTTCACCCATCACCCCCTGTGCTCACTGCCCCGTGTCCTAACTCGCACCAAGTCCCGTTCACCCATCACCCCTGTGCTCACTGCCCCGTGTCCTAACTCACACCTCGTCCCGTTCACCCATCACCCCCTGTGCTCACTGCCCCGTGTCCTAACTCTCACCCAGTCCCGTTCACCCATCACCCCGTGCTCACTGCACCGTGTCCGAACTCACACCCAGTCCCGTTCACCCATCACCCCCCGTGCTCACTGCTCCGTGTCCTAACTCACACCCAGTCCCGTTCACCCATCACCCCCTGTGCTCACTGCCCCGTGTCCTAACTCACACCCAGTCCCGTTCACCCATCACCCCCTGTGCTCGCTGCCCCGTGTCCTAACTCACACCCAGTCCCGTTCACCCATCACCCCCTGTGCTCACTGCCCTGTGTCCTAACTCGCACCAAGTCCCGTTCACCCATCACCCCTGTGCTCACTGCCCCGTGTCCTAACTCACACCCAGTCCCGTTTCACCCATCGCCCCCTGTGCTCACTGCCCCGTGTCCTAACTCACACCCGGTCCCGTTCACCCATCACCCCCTGTGCTCACTGCCCCGTGTCCTAACTCTCACCCAGTCCCGTTTCACCCATCGCCCCCTGTGCTCACTGCCCCGTGTCCTAACTCACACCCGGTCCCGTTCACCCATCACCCCCTGTGCTCACTGCCCCGTGTCCTAACTCACACCCAGTCCCGTTCACCCATCAGCCCCTGTGCTCACTGCCCCGTGTCCTAACTCACACCCAGTCCGGTTCACCCATCACCCCCTGTGCTCACTGCCCCGTGTCCTAACTCACACCCAGTCCCGTTCACCCCTCACCCCCTGGGCTCACTGCCCCGTGTCCTAACTCACACCCAGTCCCGTTCACCCATCACCCCCTGTGCTCACTGCCCCGTGTCCTAACTCACACCCAGTCCCGTTCACCCATCACCCCCTGTGCTCGCCGCCCCGTGTCCCAACTCGCACCCAGTCCCGTTCACCCATCACCCCCTGTGCTCACTGCCCCGTGTCCTAACTCACACCCAGTCCCGTTCACCCATCACCCCCATTGCTCGTTGCCCCGTGTCCTAACTCGCACCCAGTCCCATTCACCCATCACCCCCTTTGCTCACTGCCCCGTGTGCTAACTCACACCCAGTCCCGTTCACCCATCACCCCCATTGCTCGTTGCCCCGTGTCCGAACTCGCACCCAGTCCCGTTCACCCATCACCCCCTGTGCTCACTGCCCCGTGCCCTAACTCGCACCCAGTCCCGTTCACCCATCACCCCCTGTGCTCACTGCCCCGTGTCCGAACTCGCACCCAGTCCCGTTCACCCATCACCCCCTGTGCTCACTGCCCCGTGTCCTAACTCACACCCAGTCCCGTTCACCCATCACCCCCTGTGCTCACTGCCCCGTGTCCTAACTCACACCCAGTCCCGTTCACCCATCCCCCCTGTGCTCACTGCCCCGTGTCCTAACTCACACCCAGTCCCGTTCACCCATCACCCCCTGTGCTCACTGCCCCGTGTCCGAACTCACACCCAGTCCCGTTCACCCATCACCCCCTGTGCTCGCTGCCCCGTGTCCTAACTCGCACCCAGTCCCGTTCACCCATCACCCCCTGTGCTCACTGCCCCGTGTCCTAACTCGCACCCAGTCCCGTTCACCCATCACCCCTGTGCTCACTGCCCCGTGTCCTAACTCACACCCAGTCCCGTTCACCCATCACCCCCTGTGCTCACTGCCCCGTGTCCTAACTCACACCCAGTCCCGTTCACCCATCACCCCCTGTGCTCACTGCCCCGTGTCCTCACTCACACCCAGTCCCGTTCACCCATCACCCCCTGTGCTCACTGCCCCGTGTCCTAACTCACACCCAGTCCCGTTCACCCATCACCCCCTGTGCTCACTGCCCCGTGTCCTAACTCACACCCAGTCCCGTTCACCCATCGACCCCTGTGCTCACTGCCCCGTGTCCTAACTCACACCCAGTCCCGTTCACCCATCACCCCCTGTGCTCACTGCCCCGTGTCCTAACTCACACCCAGTCCCGTTCACCCTTCACCCCCTGTGCTCACTGCCCCGTGTCCTAACTCACACCCAGTCCCGTTCACCCATCACCCCCTGTGCTCACTGCCCCGTGTCCTAACTCGCACCAAGTCCCGTTCACCCATCACCCCTGTGCTCACTGCCCCGTGTCCTAACTCACACCTCGTCCCGTTCACCCATCACCCCCTGTGCTCACTGCCCCGTGTCCTAACTCACACCCAGTCCCGTTCACCCATCACCCCCTGTGCTCACTGCCCCGTGTCCTAACTCACACCCAGTCCCGTTCACCCATCACCCCGTGCTCACTGCCCCGTGTCCGAACTCACACCCAGTCCCGTTCACCCATCACCCCCTGTGCTCGCTGCCCCGTGTCCTAACTCACACCCAGTCCCGTTCACCCATCACCCCCTGTGCTCACTGCCCCGTGTCCTAACTCACACCCAGTCCCGTTCACCCATCACCCCCTGTGCTCACTGCCCCGAGTGCTAACTCACACCCAGTCCCGTTCACCCATCACCCCCTGTGCTCACTGCCCTGTGTCCTAACTCACACCCAGTCCCGTTCACCCATCACCCCCAGTCCCGTTCACCCATCACCCCCTGTGCTCACTGCCCTGTGTCCTAACTCACACCCAGTCCCGTTCACCCATCACCCCCTGTGCTCACTGCCCTATGTCCTAACTCACACCCAGTCCCGTTCACCCATCACCCCCTGTGCTCACTGCCCCGTGTCCTAACTCGCACCCAGTCCCGTTCACCCATCACCCCCTGTGCTCACTGCCCCGTGTCCTAACTCACACCCAGTCCCGTTCACCCATCACCCCCTGTGCTCACTGCCCCGTGTCCTAACTCGCACCCAGTCCCGTTCACCCATCACCCCCCGTACTCACTGCCCCGTGTCCTAACTCACACCCAGTCCCGTTCACCCATCACCCCCTGTGCTCACTGCCCCGTGTCCTAACTCGCACCCAGTCCCGTTCACCCATCACCCCCTGTGCTCACTGCCCCGTGTCCTAACTCACACCCAGTCCCGTTCACCCATCACCCCCTGTGCTCACTGCCCCGTGTCCTAACTCACACCGTCCCCTAACTCACACCGTCCCGTTCACCCATCACCCCCTGTGCTCACTGCCCCGTCTCCTAACTCACACCCAGTCCCGTTCACCCATCACCCCCTGTGCTCACTGCCCCGTGTCCTAACTCACACCCAGTCCCGTTCACCCATCACCCCCTGTGCTCACTGCCCCGTGTCCTAACTCACACCCAGTCACGTTCACCCATCACCCTCTGTACTCGCTGCCCCATGTCCCAACTCGCACCCAGTCCCATTCACCCATCACCCCCTGTGCTCACTGCCCCATGTCCTAACTCACACCCAGTCCCATTCACCCATCACCCCCTGTGCTCACTGCCCCATGTCCTAACTCACACCCAGTCCCATTCACCCATCACCCCCTGTGCTCACTGCCCCGTGTCCTAACTCACACCCAGTCCCATTCACCCATCACCCCCTGTGCTCACTGCCCCGTGTCCTAACTCACACCCAGTCCCGGTCACCCATCACCCCCTGTGCTCACTGCCCCGTGTCCTAACTCGCACCCAGTCCCGTTCACCCATCCCCCCCTGTGCTCACTGCCCCGTGTCCTAACTCACACCCAGTCCCGTTCACCCATCACCCCCTGTGCTCACTGCCCCGTGTACTAACTCGCACCCAGTCACGTTCACCCATCACCCCCTGTGCTCACTGCCCCGTGTCCTAACTCACACCCAGTCCCATTCACCCATCACCCCCTGTGCTCACTGCCCCAAGTCCTAACTCACACCCAGTCCCATTCACCCATCACCCCCTGTGCTCACTGCCCCATGTCCTAACTCACACCCAGTCCCGTTCACCCATCCCCCCCTGTGCTCACTGCCCCGTGTCCTAACTCGCACCCAGTCCCGTTCACCCATCCCCCCCTGTGCTCACTGCCCCGTGTCCTAACTCACACCCAGTCCCGTTCACCCATCACCCCCTGTGCTCACTGCCTCGTGTCCTAACTCACACCCAGTCCCGTTCACCCATCACCCCCTGTGCTCACTGCCCCGTGTCCTAACTCACACCCAGTCCCGTTCACCCATCAGCCCCTGTGCTCACTGCCCTGTGTCCTAACTCACACCCAGTCACGTTCACCCATCACCCCCTGTGCTCACTGCCCCGTGTCCTAACTCACACCCAGTCCCGTTCACCCATCACCCCCTGTGCTCACTGCCCCGTGTCCTAACTCACACCCAGTCCCGTTCACCCATCACCCCCTGTGCTCACTGCCCCGTGTCCTAACTCACACCCAGTCCCGTTCACCCATCACCCCCTGTGCTCACTGCCCCGTGTCCTAACTCACACCCAGTCCCGTTCACCCATCACCCCCTGTGCTCACTGCCCCGTGTCCTAACTCACACCCAGTCCCGTTCACCCATCACCCCCTGTGCTCACTGCCCCGTGTCCTAACTCACACCGAGTCCCGTTCACCCATCCCCCCCTGTGCTCACTGCCCCGTGTCCTAACTCACACCCAGTCCCGTTCACCCATCACCCCTGTGCTCACTGCCCTGTGTCCTAACTCACACGCAGTCCCGTTCACCCATCACCCCCCGTGCTCACTGCCCCGTGTCCTAACTCGCACCCAGTCCCGTTCACCCATCACCCCCTGTGCTCACTGCCCCGTGTCCTAACTCGCACCCAGTCCCGTTCACCCATCACCCCGTGCTCACTGCCCTGTGTCCTAACTCACACCCAGTCCCGTTCACCCATCACCCCCTGTGCTCACTGCCCCGTGTCCTAACTCACACCCAGTCCCGTTCACCCATCACCCCTGTGCTCACTGCCCTGTGTCCTAACTCACACCCAGTCCCGTTCACCCATCACCCCCCGTGCTCACTGCCCCGTGTCCTAACTCACACCCAGTCCCGTTCACCCATCACCCCCTGTGCTCACTGCCCCGTGTCCTAACTCACACCCAGTCCCGTTCACCCATCACCCCCTGTGCTCACTGCCCCGTGTCCTAACTCACACCCAGTCCCGTTCACCCATCACCGCCTGTGCTCACTGCCCCGTGCCCTAACTCACACACAGTCCCGTTCACCCATCACCCCCTGTGCTCACTGCCCCGTGTCCTAACTCACACCCAGTCCCGTTCACCCATCACCCCCTGTGCTCACTGCCCCGTGTCCTAACTCACACCCAGTCCCGTTCACCCATCACCTCCTGTGCTCACTGCCCCGTGTCCTAACTCACACCCAGTCCCGTTCACCCATCACCCCCTGTGCTCACTGCCCCGTCTCCTAACTCCCACCCAGTCCCGTTCACCCATCACCCCCTGTGCTCACTGCCCCGTGTCCTAACTCACACCCAGTCCCGTTCACCCATCACCCCCTGTGCTCACTGCCCCGTGTCCTAACTCACACCCAGTCCCGTTCACCCATCACCTCCTGTGCTCACTGCCCCGTGTCCTAACTCACACCCAGTCCCGTTCACCCATCACCCCCTGTGCTCACTGCCCCGTCTCCTAACTCCCACCCAGTCCTGTTCACCCATCACCCACTGTGCTCACTGCCCCGTGTCCTAACTCACACCCAGTCCCGTTCACCCATCACCCCCTGTGCTCACTGCCCCGTGTCCTAACTCACACCCAGTCCCGTTCACCCATCACCCCCTGTGCTCACTGCCCCGTGTCCAAACTCACACCAAGTCCCGTTCACCCATCACCCCCTGTGCTCACTGCCCCGTGTCCTAACTCGCACCCAGTCCCGTTCACCCATCACCCCCTGTGCTCACTGCCCCGTGTCCTAACTCGCACGCAGTCCCGTTCACCCATCACCTCCTGTGCTCACTGCCCCGTGTCCTAACTCACACCCAGTCCCATTCACCCATCACCCCCTGTGCTCACTGCCCCGTGTCCTAACTCACACCCAGTCCCGTTCACCCATCACCCCCTGTGCTCACTGCCCCGTGTCCTAACTCACACCCAGTCCCGTTCACCCATCACCCCTGTGCTCACTGCCCCGTGTCCTAACTCACACCCAGTCCCGTTCACCCATCACCCCCTGTGCTCACTGCCCCGTGTCCAAACTCACGCCAAGTCCCGTTCACCCATCACCCCCTGTGCTCACTGCCCCGTGTCCTAACTCACACCCAGTCCCGTTCACCCATCACCCCCTGTGCTCACTGCCCCGTGTCCTAACTCGCACCCAGTCCCGTTCACCCATCACCTCCTGTGCTCACTGCCCCGTGTCCTAACTCACACCCAGTCCCGTTCACCCATCACCCCCTGTGCTCACTGCCCCGTGTCCTAACTCCCACCCAGTCCCGTTCACCCATCACCCACTGTGCTCACTGCCCCGTGTCCTAACTCACACCCAGTCCTGTTCACCCATCACCCCCTGTGCTCACTGCCCCGTGTCCTAACTCACACCCACTCCCGGTCACCCATCTCCCCCTGTGCTCACTGCCCCGTGTCCTAACTCACACCCAGTCCCGTTCACCCATCACCCCCTGTGCTCACTGCCCCGTGTCCTAACTCACACCCAGTCCCGTTCACCCATCACCCCCTGTGCTCACTGCCCCGTGTCCTAACTCACACCCAGTCCCGTTCACCCATCACCCCCTGTGCTCACTGCCCCGTGTCCTAACTCACACCCACTCCCGGTCACCCATCACCCCCTGTGCTCACTGCCCCGTGACCTAACTCACACCCAGTCCCGTTCACCCATCACCCCCTGTGCTCACTGCCCCGTGTCCTAACTCACACCCAGTCCCGTTCACCCATCACCCCCTGTGCACACTGCCCCGTGTCCTAACTCACACCCAGTCCCGTTCACCCATCACCCCCTGTGCTCACTGCCCCGTGTCCTAACTCACACCCAGTCCCGTTCACCCATCACCCCCTGTGCTCACTGCCCCGTGTCCTAACTCCCACCCAGTCCCGTTCACCCATCACCCCCTGTGCTCACTACCCCGTGTCCTAACTCGCACCCAGTCCCGTTCACCCATCACCCCCTGTGCTCACTGCCCCGTGTCCTAACTCGCACCCAGTCCCGTTCACCCATCACCCCCTGTGCTCACTGCCCCGTGTCCTAACTCACACCAACTCCCGTTGACCCATCACCCCCTGTGCTCACCGCCCCGTGTCCTAACTCACACCCAGTCCCGTTCACCAATCACCCCCTGTGCTCACTGCCCCGTGTCCTAACTCGCACCCAGTCCCGTTCACCCATCACCCCCTGTGCTCACTGCCCCGTGTCCTAACTCACACCCACTCCCGGTCACCCATCACCCCCTGTGCTCACTGCCCCGTGTCCTAACTCACACCCAGTCCCGTTCACCCATCACCCACTGTGCTCACCGCCCCGTGTCCTAACTCACACCCAGTCCCGTTCACCCATCACCCCCTGTGCTCACTGCCCCGTGTCCTAACTCACACCCAGTCCCGTTCACCCATCACCCCCTGTGCTCACTGCCCCGTGTCCTAACTCACACCCAGTCCCGTTCACCCATCACCCCCTGTGCTCACTGCCCCGTGTCCTAACTCACACCCAGTCCCGTTCACCCATCACCCCCTGTGCTCGCCGCCCCGTGTCCTAACTCTCACCCAGTCCCGTTCACCCATCACCCCCTGTGCTCACTGCCCCGTGTCCTAACTCACACCCAGTCCCGTTCACCCATCACCCCCTGTGCTCACTGCCCTGTGTCCTAACTCGCACCAAGTCCCGTTCACCCATCACCCCTGTGCTCACTGCCCCGTGTCCTAACTCTCACCCAGTCCCGTTTCACCCATCGCCCCCTGTGCTCACTGCCCCGTGTCCTAACTCACACCCGGTCCCGTTCACCCATCACCCCCTGTGCTCACTGCCCCGTGTCCTAACTCACACCCAGTCCCGTTCACCCATCAGCCCCTGTGCTCACTGCCCCGTGTCCTAACTCACACCCAGTCCTGTTCACCCATCACCCCCTGTGCTCACTGCCCCGTGTCCTAACTCACACCCAGTCCCGTTCACCCATCACCCCCTGTGCTCACTGCCCCGTGTCCTAACTCACACCCAGTCCCGTTCACCCATCACCCCCTGTGCTCACTGCCCCGTGTCCTAACTCGCACCAAGTCCCGTTCACCCATCACCCCTGTGCTCACTGCCCCGTGTCCTAACTCACACCCAGTCCCGTTCACCCATCACCCCCTGTGCTCACTGCCCCGTGTCCTAACTCACACCCGGTCCCGTTCACCCATCACCCCCTGTGCTCACTGCCCCGTGTCCTAACTCACACCTCGTCCCGTTCACCCATCACCCCCTGTGCTCACTGCCCCGTGTCCGAACTCTCACCCAGTCCCGTTCACCCATCACCCCGTGCTCACTGCCCCGTGTCCTAACTCACACCCAGTCCCGTTCACCCATCACCCCCTGTGCTCACTGCCCCGTGTCCTAACTCACACCCAGTCCCGTTCACCCATCACCCCCTGTGCTCACTGCCCCGTGTCCTAACTCACACCCAGTCCCGTTCACCCATCACCCCCTGTGCTCACTGCCCCGTGTCCTAACTCACACCCAGTCCCGTTCACCCCTCACCCCCTGTGCTCACTGCCCCGTGTGCTAACTCACACCCAGTCCCGTTCACCCATCACGCCCTGTGCTCACTGCCCCGTGTCCTAACTCACACCCAGTCCCGTTCACCCATCACCCCCTGTGCTCACTGCCCCGTGTCCTAACTCACACCCAGTCCCATTCACCCATCACCCCCTGTGCTCACTGCCCCGTGTCCTAACACACACCCAGTCCCGTTCACCCATCACCCCCTGTGCTCACTGCACCGTGTCCGAACTCGCACCCAGTCCCGTTCACCCATCACCCCCTGTGCTCGCTGCCCCGTGTCCTAACTCTCACCCAGTCCCATTCACCGATCACCCCCTGTGCTCACTGCCCCGTGTCCTAACTCACACCCGGTCCCGTTCACCCATCACCCCCTGTGCTCACTGCCCCGTGTCCTAACTCACACCCAGTCCCGTTCACCCATCAGCCCCTGTGCTCACTGCCCCGTGTCCTAACTCACACCCAGTCCCGTTCACCCATCACCCCCTGTGCTCACTGCCCCGTGTCCTAACTCTCACCCAGTCCCGTTCACCCATCACCCCCTGTGCTCACTGCACCGTGTCCGAACTCACACCCAGTCCCGTTCACCCATCACCCCCTGTGCTCACTGCCCCGTGTCCTAACTCGCACCAAGTCCCGTTCACCCATCACCCCTGTGCTCACTGCCCCGTGTCCTAACTCTCACCCAGTCCCGTTCACCCATCACCCCGTGCTCACTGCCCCGTGTCCGAACTCACACCCAGTCCCGTTCACCCATCACCCCCCGTGCTCACTGCTCCGTGTCCTAACTCACACCCAGTCCCGTTCACCCATCACCCCCTGTGCTCACTGCCCCGTGTCCTAACTCACACCCAGTCCCGTTCACCCATCACCCCCTGTGCTCGCTGCCCCGTGTCCTAACTCACACCCAGTCCCGTTCACCCATCACCCCCTGTGCTCACTGCCCTGTGTCCTAACTCGCACCAAGTCCCGTTCACCCATCACCCCTGTGCTCACTGCCCCGTGTCCTAACTCTCACCCAGTCCCGTTTCACCCATCGCCCCCTGTGCTCACTGCCCCGTGTCCTAACTCACACCCAGTCCCGTTCACCCATCACCCCCTGTGCTCACTGACCAGTGTCCTAACTCACACCCAGTCCCGTTCACCCATCACCCCCTGTGCTCACTGCCCCGTGTCCTAACTCACACCCAGTCCCGTTCACCCCTCACCCCCTGTGCTCACTGCCCCGTGTCCTAACTCACACCCAGTCCCGTTCACCCATCACCCCCTGTGCTCACTGCCCCGTGTCCTAACTCACACCCAGTCCCGTTCACCCATCACCCCCTGTGCTCACTGCCCCGTGTCCTAACTCGCACCCAGTCCCGTTCACCCATCACCCCCTGTGCTCACTGCCCCGTGTCCTAACTCACACCCAGTCCCGTTCACCCATCACCCCCATTGCTCGTTGCCCCGTGTCCTAACTCGCACCCAGTCCCATTCACCCATCACCCCCTTTGCTCACTGCCCCGTGTGCTAACTCACACCCAGTCCCGTTCACCCATCACCCCCATTGCTCGTTGCCCCGTGTCCGAACTCGCACCCAGTCCCGTTCACCCATCACCCCCTGTGCTCACTGCCCCGTGCCCTAACTCGCACCCAGTCCCGTTCACCCATCACCCCCTGTGCTCACTGCCCCGTGTCCGAACTCACACCCAGTCCCGTTCACCCATCACCCCCTGTGCTCGCTGCCCCGTGTCCTAACTCGCACCCAGTCCCGTTCACCCATCACCCCCTGTGCTCACTGCCCCGTGTCCTAACTCGCACCCAGTCCCGTTCACCCATCACCCCTGTGCTCACTGCCCCGTGTCCTAACTCGCACCCAGTCCCGTTCACCCATCACCCCCTGTGCTCACTGCCCCGTGTCCTAACTCACACCCAGTCCCGTTCACCCATCACCCCCTGTGCTCACTGCCCCGTGTCCTCACTCACACCCAGTCCCGTTCACCCATCACCCCCTGTGCTCACTGCCCCGTGTCCTAACTCACACCCAGTCCCGTTCACCCATCACCCCCTGTGCTCACTGCCCCGTGTCCTAACTCACACCCAGTCCCGTTCACCCATCGACCCCTGTGCTCACTGCCCCGTGTCCTAACTCACACCCAGTCCCGTTCACCCATCACCCCCTGTGCTCACTGCCCCGTGTCCTAACTCACACCCAGTCCCGTTCACCCTTCACCCCCTGTGCTCACTGCCCCGTGTCCTAACTCACACCCAGTCCCGTTCACCCATCACCCCCTGTGCTCACTGCCCCGTGTCCTAACTCGCACCAAGTCCCGTTCACCCATCACCCCTGTGCTCACTGCCCCGTGTCCTAACTCACACCTCGTCCCGTTCACCCATCACCCCCTGTGCTCACTGCCCCGTGTCCTAACTCACACCCAGTCCCGTTCACCCATCACCCCCTGTGCTCACTGCCCCGTGTCCTAACTCACACCCAGTCCCGTTCACCCATCACCCCCTGTGCTCGCTGCCCCGTGTCCGAACTCACACCCAGTCCCGTTCACCCATCACCCCCTGTGCTCGCTGCCCCATGTCCGAACTCACACCCAGTCCCGTTCACCCATCACCCCCTGTGCTCACTGCCCCGTGTCCTAACTCACACCCAGTCCCGTTCACCCATCACCCCCTGTGCTCACTGCCCCGTGTCCTAACTCCCACCCAGTCCCGTTCACCCCTCACCTCCTGTGCTCACTGCCCCATGTCCTAACTCACACCCAGTCCCGTTCACCCATCACCCCCTGTGCTCACTGACCCGTGTCCTAACTCGCACCCAGTCCCGTTCACCCATCACCCCCTGTGCTCACTGCCCCGTGTCCTAACTCGCACCCAGTCCCGTTCACCCATCACCCCCTGTGCTCACTGCCCCGTGTCCTAACTCACACCCAGTCCCGTTCACCCATCACCCTCTGTACTCGCTGCCCCATGTCCCAACTCGCACCCAGTCCCGTTCACCCATCACCCCCTGTGCTCACTGCCCCGTGTCCTAACTCACACCCAGTCCCGTTCACCCATCCCCCCCTGTGCTCACTGCCCCGTGTCCTAAATCGCACCCAGTCCCGTTCACCCATCCCCCTCTGTGCTCACTGCCCCGTGTCCTAACTCACACCCAGTCCCGTTCACCCATCACCCCCTGTGCTCACTGCCCCGTGTCCTAACTCACACCCAGTCCCGTTCACCCATCACCCCCTGTGCTCACTGCCCCGTGTCCTAACTCACACCCAGTCCCGTTCACCCATCACCCCCTGTGCTCACTGCCTCGTGTCCTAACTCACACCCAGTCCCGTTCACCCATCACCCCCTGTGCTCACTGCCCTGTGTCCTAACTCACACCCAGTCCCGTTCACCCATCACCCCCTGTGCTCACTGCCCCGTGTCCTAACTCACACCCAGTCCCGTTCACCCATCACCCCCTGTGCTCACTGCCCCGTGTCCTAACTCACACCCAGTCCCGTTCACCCATCACCCCCTGTGCTGACGGCCCCGTGTCCTAACTCACACCCAGTCCCGTTCACCCATCACCCCCTGTGCTCACTGCCCTGTGTCCTAACTCGCACCAAGTCCCGTTCACCCATCACCCCTGTGCTCACTGCCCCGTGTCCTAACTCTCACCCAGTCCCGTTTCACCCATCGCCCCCTGTGCTCACTGCCCCGTGTCCTAACTCACACCCGGTCCCGTTCACCCATCACCCCCTGTGCTCACTGCCCCGTGTCCTAACTCACACCCAGTCCCGTTCACCCATCACCCCCTGTGCTCACTGCCCCGTGTCCTAACTCACACCCAGTCCCGTTCACCCATCACCCCCTGTGCTCACTGCCCCGTGTCCTAACTCACACCCATTCCCGTTCACCCATCACCCCCTGTGCCCACTGCCCCGTGTCCTAACTCGCACCCAGTCCCGTTCACCCATCACCCCCTGTGCTCACTGCCCCGTGTCCTAACTCGCACCCAGTCCCGTTCACCCATCACCCCCTGTGCTCACTGCCCCGTGTCCTAACTCGCACCCAGTCCCGTTCACCCCTCACCCCCTGTGCTCATTGCCCCGTGTCCTAACTCGCACCCAGTCCCGTTCACCCATCACCCCCTGTGCTCACTGCCCCGTGTCCTAACTCACACCCAGTCCCGTTCACACCATCACCCCCTGTGCTCACTGCCCCGTGTCCTAACTCACACCCAGTCCCGTTCACCCACCACCCCGTGGTCACTGCCCCGTGTCCTAACTCACACCCAGTCCCGTTCACCCATCACCCCCTGTGCTCAGTGCCCCGTGTCCTAACTCACACCCAGTCCCGTTCACCCATCACCCCCTGTGCTCACTGCCCCGTGTCCTAACTCGCACCAAGTCCCGTTCACCCATCACCCCTGTGTTCACTGCCCCGTGTCCTAACTCACACCCAGTCCCGTTCAGCCTTCACCCCCTGTGCTCACTGCCCCGTGTCCTAACTCACACCCAGTCCCGTTCACCCATCACCCCCTGTGCTCACTGCCCCGTGTCCTAACTCACACCGTCCCGTTCACCCATCACCCCCTGTGCTCACTGCCCCGTGTCCTAACTCACACCCAGTCACGTTCACCCATCACCCTCTGTACTCGCTGCCCCATGTCCCAACTCGCACCCAGTCCCATTCACCCATCACCCCCTGTGCTCACTGCCCCGTGTCCTAACTCACACCCAGTCCCGTTCACCCATCACCCCCTGTGCTCACTGCCCCGTGTCCTAACTCACACCCAGTCCCGTTCACCCATCAGCCCCTGTGCTCACTGCCCTGTGTCCTAACTCACACCCAGTCCCGTTCACCCATCACCCCCTGTGCTCACTGCCCCGTGTCCTAACTCACACCCAGTCCCGTTCACCCATCACCCCCTGTGCTCACTGCCCCGTGTCCTAACTCACACCCAGTCCCGTTCACCCATCACCCCCTGTGCTCACTGCCCCGTGTCCTAACTCACACCCAGTCCCGTTCACCCATCACCCCCTGTGCTCACTGCCCCGTGTCCTAACTCACACCCAGTCCCGTTCACCCATCACCCCCTGTGCTCACTGCCCCGTGTCCTAACTCACACCCAGTCCCGTTCACCCATCACCCCCTGTGCTCACTGCCCCGTGTCCTAACTCACACCCAGTCCCGTTCACCCATCACCCCCTGTGCTCACTGCCCCGTGTCCTAACTCACACCGAGTCCCGTTCACCCATCCCCCCCTGTGCTCACTGCCCCGTGTCCTAACTCACACCCAGTCCCGTTCACCCATCACCCCTGTGCTCACTGCCCTGTGTCCTAACTCACACGCAGTCCCGTTCACCCATCACCCCCCGTGCTCACTGCCCCGTGTCCTAACTCACACCCAGTCCCGTTCACCCATCACCCCCTGTGCTCACTGCCCCGTGTCCTAACTCGCACCCAGTCCCGTTCACCCATCACCCCGTGCTCACTGCCCTGTGTCCTAACTCACACCCAGTCCCGTTCACCCATCACCCCCTGTGCTCACTGCCCCGTGTCCTAACTCACACCCAGTCCCGTTCACCCATCACCCCTGTGCTCACTGCCCTGTGTCCTAACTCACACCCAGTCCCGTTCACCCATCACCCCCCGTGCTCACTGCCCCGTGTCCTAACTCACACCCAGTCCCGTTCACCCATCACCCCCTGTGCTCACTGCCCCGTGTCCTAACTCACACCCAGTCCCGTTCACCCATCACCCCCTGTGCTCACTGCCCCGTGTCCTAACTCACACCCAGTCCCGTTCACCCATCACCGCCTGTGCTCACTGCCCCGTGCCCTAACTCACACACAGTCCCGTTCACCCATCACCCCCTGTGCTCACTGCCCCGTGTCCTAACTCACACCCAGTCCCGTTCACCCATCACCCCCTGTGCTCACTGCCCCGTGTCCTAACTCACACCCAGTCCCGTTCACCCATCACCTCTTGTGCTCACTGCCCCGTGTCCTAACTCACACCCAGTCCCGTTCACCCATCACCCCGTGCTCACTGCCCCGTCTCCTAACTCCCACCCAGTCCCGTTCACCCATCACCCCCTGTGCTCACTGCCCCGTGTCCTAACTCACACCCAGTCCCGTTCACCCATCACCCCCTGTGCTCACTGCCCCGTGTCCTAACTCACACCCAGTCCCGTTCACCCATCACCTCCTGTGCTCACTGCCCCGTGTCCTAACTCACACCCAGTCCCGTTCACCCATCACCCCCTGTGCTCACTGCCCCGTCTCCTAACTCCCACCCAGTCCTGTTCACCCATCACCCACTGTGCTCACTGCCCCGTGTCCTAACTCACACCCAGTCCCGTTCACCCATCACCCCCTGTGCTCACTGCCCCGTGTCCTAACTCACACCCAGTCCCGTTCACCCATCACCCCCTGTGCTCACTGCCCCGTGTCCAAACTCACACCAAGTCCCGTTCACCCATCACCCC
>NC_140990.1:158290503-158361991 GCF_052327205.1 Somniosus microcephalus | reverse complement strand
TGGAGCACAGACTGGGCCGGGGTCACTATCGTGGAGCACAGACTGGGCCAGGGTCACTATCCTGCAGCACAGACTGGGCCAGGTTCACCATCGTGGAGCATCGACTGGGCCGGGGTCACAATCCTGGAGCACAGACTGGGCCAGGGTCACTATCGTGGAGCACAGACTGGGCCAGGGTCACTATCCTGGAGCACAGACTGGGCCAGGGTCACTATCCTGGAGCACAGACTGGGCCAGGGTCACTATCCTGGAGCACAGACTGGGCCAGGGTCACTATCCCGGAGCACAGACTGGGCCAGGGTCACTATTGTGGAGAACAGACTGGGCCAGGGTCACTATCCTGGAGCACAGACTGGGCCAGGGTCACTATCCTGGAGCACAGACTGGGCCAGGGTCACTATCCTGGAGCACAGACTGGGCCAGGGTCACTATCGAGGAGCACAGACTGGGCCGGGGTCACTATCCCGGAGCACAGACTGGGCCAGGGTCACTATGCCGGGGCCCAGACTGGGCCAGGGTCACTATCGTGGAGCACAGACTGGGTCAGGGTCACTATCGTGGAGCACAGACTGGGCCAGGGTCACTATCCTGGAGCACAGACTGGGCCAGGGTCACTATCCTGGAGCACAGACTGGGCCAGGGTCACTATCCTGGAGCACAGACTGGGCCAGGGTCACTATCCTGGAGCACAGACTGGGCCAGGGTCACTATCCTGGAGCACAGACTGGGCCAGGGTCACTATCGTGGAGCACAGACTGGGCCAGGGTCACTATCCTGGAGCACAGGCTGGGCCAGGGTCACTATCGAGGAGCACAAACTGGGCCAGGGTCACTATCCTGGAGCACAGACTGGGCCAGGGTCACTATCGTGGAGCACAGACTAGGCCAGGGTCACTATCCTGGAGCACAGACTGGGCCGGGGTCACTATCCTGGAGCACAGACTGGGCCAGGGTCACTATCCTGGAGCATAGACTGGGCCAGGGTCACTGTCCTGGAGCACAGACTGGGCCAGGGTCACTATCCTGGAGCACAGACTGGGCCAGGGTCACTATCCTGGAGCACAGACTGGGCCAGGGTCACTATCCTGGAGCACAGACTGGGCCAGGGTCACTATCCTGGAGCACAGACTGGGCCAGGGTCACTATTGTGGAGCACAGATTGGGCCGGGGTCACTATCGTGGACCACAGACTGGGCCGGGGTCACTATCCTGGAGCACAGACTAGGCCAGGGTCACTATCCTGGAGCACAGACTGGGCCAGGGTCACTATCCTGGAGCATAGACCGGGCCAGGGTCACTATCCTGGAGCATAGACTGGGCCAGGGTCACTATCGAGGAGCACAGACTGGGCCAGGGTCACTATCGAGGAGCACATACTGGGCCAGGGTCACTATCCTGGGGCACAGACTGGGCCAGGGTCACTATCGAGGAGCACATACTGGGCCAGGGTCACTATTGAGGAGCACAGACTGGGCCAGGGTCACTATCCTGGAGCATAGACCGGGCCAGGGTCACTATCCTGGGGCACAGACTGGGCCAGGGTCACTATTCTGGAGCATAGACTGGGCCAGGGTCACTATCCTGGAGCACAGACTGGGCCAGGGTCACTATCGTGGAGCACAGAATGGGCCAGGGTCACTATCGAGGAGCACAGACTGGGCCGGGGTCACTATCCTGGAGCACAGACTGGGCCAGGGTCACTATCCTGGGGCACAGACTGGGCCCAGGGTCACTATCGTGGAGCATAGGACCGGGCCAGGGTCACTATCGTGGAGCATAGACCGGGCCAGGGTCACTATGGTGGAGCATCGACCGGGCCTGGGTCACTATTGTGGAGCACAGACTGGGCCAGGGTCACTATCATGGAGCATAGACTGGGCCAGGGTCACTATCCTGGAGCACAGACTGGGCCAGGGTCACTATCCCGGAGCACAGACTGGGCCAGGGTCACGATTGTGGAGCACAGACTGGGCCAGGGTCACTATCCTGGAGCACAGACTGGGCCAGGGTCACTATCCTGGAGCACAGACTGGGCCAGGGTCACTATCCTGGAGCACAGACTGGGCCAGGGTCACTATCGAGGAGCACAGGACTGGGCCGGGGTCACTATCCCGGAGCACAGACTGGGCCAGGGTCACGATGCCGGGGCCCAGACTGGGCCAGGGTCACTATCGTGGAGCACAGACTGGGTCAGGGTCACTATCGTGGAGCACAGACTGGGCCAGGGTCACTATCCTGGAGCACAGACTGGGCCAGGGTCACTATCCTGGAGCAGAGACTGGGCCAGGGTCACTATCCTGGAGCACAGACTGGGCAGGGTCACTATCCTGGAGCACAGACTGGGCCAGGGTCACTATCCTGGAGCACAGACTGGGCCAGGGTCACTATCGAGGAGCACAGACTGGGCCAGGGTCACTATCCTGGAGCACAGACCGGGCCAGGGTCACTATTGTGGAGCACAGACTGGGCCAGGGTCACTATCCTGGAGCACAGACTGGGCCAGGGTCACTATCCTGGAGCACAGACTGGGCCAGGGTCACTATCCCGGAGCACAGACTGGGCCAGGGTCACTATTGTGGAGCACAGACTGGGCCAGGGTCACCATCCTGGAGCACAGACTGGGCCAGGGTCACTATCCTGGAGCACAGACTGGGCCAGGGTCACTATCCTGGAGCACAGACTGGGCCAGGGTCACTATCGAGGAGCACAGACTGGGCCGGGGTCACTATCCCGGAGCACAGACTGGGCCAGGGTCACTATGCCGGGGCCCAGACTGGGCCAGGTCACTATCGTGGAGCACAGACTGGGTCAGGGTCACTATCGTGGAGCACAGACTGGGCCAGGGTCACTATCCTGGAGCACAGACTGGGCCAGGGTCACTATCCTGGAGCACAGACTGGGCCAGGGTCACTATCCTGGAGCACAGACTGGGCCAGGGTCACTATCCTGGAGCACAGACTGGGCCAGGGTCACTATCCTGGAGCACAGACTGGGCCAGGCTCACTATCGTGGAGCACAGACTGGGCCAGGGTCACTATCCTAGAGCACAGGCTAGGCCAGGGTCACTATCGAGAAGCCACAAACTGGGCCAGGGTCACTATCCTGGAGCACAGACTGGGCCAGGGTCACTATCGTGGAGCACAGACTAGGCCAGGGTCACTATCCTGGAGCACAGACTGGGCCGGGGTCACTATCCTGGAGCACAGACTGGGCCAGGGTCACTATCCTGGAGCACAGACTGGGCCAGGGTCACTATCCTGGAGCACAGACTGGGCCAGGTTCACTATCCTGCAGCACAGAATGGGCCAGGGTCACTATCGTGGAGCACAGACTGGGCCAGGGTCACTATCGTGGAGCACAGACTGGGCCAGGGTCACTATCGTGGAGCACAGACTGGGCCAGGGTCACGATCCTCGAGCACAGACTGGGCCAGGGTCACTATCCTGGAGCACAGACTGGGCCAGGGTCACTATCGTGGAGCACAGACTGGGCCAGGGTCACTACCCTGGAGCACAGACTGGGCCAGGGTCACTATCCTGGAGCGCAGACTGGGCCAGGGTCACTATCCTGGAGCACAGACTGGGCCAGGGTCACTATCCTGGAGCACAGACTGGGCCAGGGTCACTATTGTGGAGCACAGACTGGGCCGGGGTCACTATCGTGGAGCACAGACTGGGCCGGGGTCACTATCGTGGAGCACAGACTGGGCCAGGGTCACTATCCTGCAGCACAGACTGGGCCAGGTTCACCATCGTGGAGCATCGACTGGGCCGGGGTCACAATCCTGGAGCACAGACTGGGCCAGGGTCACTATCCTGGATCACAGACTGGGCCAGGGTCACTATCCTGGAGCACAGACTGGGCCAGGACACTGTCGTGGAGCACAAACTGCGCCAGTGTCACTATCATGGAGCACAGACTGGGCCAGGGTCACGATCATGGAGCACAGACTGGGCCAGGTCACTATCCTGGAGCACAGACTGGGCCAGGGTCACTATTGTGGAGCACAGACTGGGCCAGGGTCACTATCGTGGAGCACAGACTGGGCCAGGTCACTATCGTGGAGCACAGACTGGGCCAGGGTCACTATCGTGGTGCACAGACTGGGCCAGGGTCACTATCGTGGAGCACAGACTGGGCCAGGGTCACTATCGTGGAGCACAGACTGGGCCAGGGTCACTATCCTGGAGGACAGAATGGGCCAGGGTCACTATCCTGGAGCACAGACTGGGCCAGGGTCACTATCCTGGGGCACAGACTGGGCCAGGGTCACTATCCTGGAGCACAGACTGGGCCAGGGTCACTATCCTGGAGCACAGACTGGGCCGGGGTCACTATCCTGGAGCACAGACTGGGCCAGGGTCACTATCCTGGAGCACAGACTGGGCCAGGTTCACTACCCCGGGGCACAGACTGGGCCAGGGTCACTATCCTGGAGCACAGACTGGGCCAGGGTCACTATCCTGGAGCACAGACTGGGCCAGGGTCACTATCCTGGAGCACAGACTGGGCCAGGGTCACTATCCTGGAGCACAGACTGGGCCAGGGTCACTATCCTGGAGCACAGACTGGGCCAGGGTCACTATCCTGGAGCACAGACTGGGCCAGGGTCACTATTGTGGAGCACAGATTGGGCCGGGGTAACTATCGTGGAGCATAGACTGGGCCGGGGTCACTATCCCGGAGCACAGACTGGGCCAGGGTCACTATCGTGGAGCACAGACTGGGCCAGGTCACTATCGTGGAGCACAGACTGGGCCAGGGTCACTATCCTGGAGCACAGACTGGGCCAGGGTCACTATCCTGGAGCACAGACTGGGCCAGGGTCACTATCCTGGAGCACAGACTGGGCCAGGGTCACTATCCTGGAGCACAGACTGGGCCAGGGTCAATATCGTGGTGCACAGACTGGGCCAGGGTCACTATCCTGGAGCACAGACTGGGCCAGGTTCACTACCCCGGGGCACAGACTGGGCCAGGGTCACTATCCTGGAGCACAGACTGGGCTAGGGTCACTATCCTGGAGCACAGACTGGGCCAGGGTCACTATCCTGGAGCACAGACTGGGCCAGGGTCACTGTCCTGGAGCACAGACTGGGCCAGGGTCACTATCCTGGAGCACTGACTGGGCCAGGGTCACTATCCTGGAGCACAGACTGGGCCAGGGTCACTATTGTGGAGCACAGATTGGGCCGGGGTCACTATCGTGGAGCATAGACTGGGCCGGGGACACTATCCCGGAGCACAGACTGGGCCAGGGTCACTATCGTGGAGCACAGACTGGGCCAGGTCACTATCGTGGAGCACAGACTGGGCCAGGGTCACTGTCCTGGAGCACAGACTGGGCCAGGGTCACTATCCTGGAGCACAGACTGGGCCGGGGTCACTATCCTGGAGCACAGACTGGGCCAGGGTCACTATCCTGGAGCACAGACTGGGCCAGGGTCACTATCGTGGTGCACAGACTGGGCCAGGGTCGCTATCGTGGAGCACAGACTGGGCCAGGGTCACGATCGTGGAGCACAGACTGGGCCAGGGTCACTATCCTGGAGCGCAGACTGGGCCAGGGTCACTATCCTGGGGCACAGACTGGGCCAGGGTCACTATCGTGGAGCACAGACTGGGCCAGGGTCACTATCCTGGAGCACAGACTGGGCCAGGGTCACTATCCTGGAGCACAGACTGGGCCAGGGTCACTATCCTGGAGCACAGACTGGGCCAGGGTCACTATCGTGGTGCACGGACTGGGCCAGGGTCACTATCGTGGAGCACAGACTGGGCCAGGGTCACTATCGTGGAGCACAGACTGGGCCAGGGTCACTATCCTGGAGGACAGAATGGGCCAGGGTCACTATCCTGGAGCGCAGACTGGGCCAGGGTCACTATCCTGGGGCACAGACTGGGCCAGGGTCACTATCCTGGAGCACAGACTGGGCCAGGGTCGCTATCGTGGAGCACAGACTAGGCCAGGGTCACTATCCTGGAGCACAGACTGGGCCAGGGTCACTATCCTGGAGCACAGACTGGGCCAGGGTCACTATCCTGGAGCACAGACTGGGCCAGGGTCACTATCATGGAGGACAGACTGGGCCAGGGTCACTATCATGGAGCACAGACTGGGCCAGCGTCACTATCCTGGAGCAAAGACTGGGCCAGGGTCACTATCATGGAGCACAGACTGGGCCAGGGTCACTATCCTGGAGCCAAGACTGGGCCAGGGTCACTATCGTGGAGCACAGATAGCGCCAGGGTCACTATCCTGGAGCACAGACTGGGCTGGGGTCACTATCCTGGAGCACAGACTGGGCCAGGGTCACTATCCTGGAGCATAGACTGGGCCAGGGTCACTATCGTGGAGCACAGACTGGGCCAGGGTCACTATCCTGGAGCACAGACTGGGCCAGGTTCACTATCCCGGGGCACAGACTGGGCCAGGGTCACTATCCTGGAGCACAGACTGGGCCAGGGTCACTATCCTGGAGCACAGACTGGGCCGGGGTCACTATCCTGGAGCACAGACTGGGCCAGGGTCACTATCCTGGAGCATAGACTGGGCCAGGGTCACTATCGTGGAGCACAGACTGGGCCAGGGTCACTATCCTGGAGCACAGACTGGGCCAGGTTCACTATCCCGGGGCACAGACTGGGCCAGGGTCACTATCCTGGAGCACAGACTGGGCCAGGGTCACTATCCTGGAGCACAGACTGGGCCAGGTTCACTACCCCGGGGCACAGACTGGGCCAGGGTCACTATCCTGGAGCACAGACTGGGCTAGGGTCACTATCCTGGAGCACAGACTGGGCCAGGGTCACTATCCTGGAGCACAGACTGGGCCAGGGTCACTGTCCTGGAGCACAGACTGGGCCAGGGTCACTATCCTGGAGCACAGACTGGGCCAGGGTCACTATCCTGGAGCACAGACTGGGCCAGGGTCACTATTGTGGAGCACAGATTGGGCCGGGGTCACTATCGTGGAGCATAGACTGGGCCGGGGACACTATCCCGGAGCACAGACTGGGCCAGGGTCACTATCGTGGAGCACAGACTGGGCCAGGTCACTATCGTGGAGCACAGACTGGGCCAGGGTCACTATCCTGGAGCACAGACTGGGCCAGGGTCACTATCCTGGAGCACAGACTGGGCCGGGGTCACTATCCTGGAGCACAGACTGGGCCAGGGTCACTATCCTGGAGCACAGACTGGGCCAGGGTCACTATCGTGGTGCACAGACTGGGCCAGGGTCACTATCGTGGAGCACAGACTGGGCCAGGGTCACGATCGTGGAGCACAGACTGGGCCAGGGTCACTATCCTGGAGGACAGAATGGGCCAGGGTCACTATCCTGGAGCGCAGACTGGGCCAGGGTCACTATCCTGGGGCACAGACTGGGCCAGGGTCACTATCCTGGAGCACAGACTGGGCCAGGGTCACTATCGTGGAGCACAGACTGGGCCAGGGTCACTATCCTGGAGCACAGACTGGGCCAGGGTCACTATCCTGGAGCACAGACTGGGCCAGGGTCACTATCCTGGAGCACAGACTGGGCCAGGGTCACTATCCTAGAGCACAGACTGGGCCAGGGTCACTATCCTGGAGCACAGACTGGGCCAGGGTCACTATCCTGGAGCACAGACTGGGCCAGGGTCACTATCCTGGAGCACAGACTGGGCCAGGGTCACTATACTGGAGCACAGACTGGGCCAGGGTCACTATTGTGGAGCACAGATTGGGCCGGGGTCACTATCGTGGAGCATAGACTGGGCTGGGGTCACTATCCCGGAGCACAGACTGGGCCAGGGTCACTTTCGTGGAGCACAGACTGGGCCAGGTCACTATCGTGGAGCACAGACTGGGCCAGGGTCACTATTCTGGAGCACAGACTGGGCCAGGGTCACTATCCTGGAACACAGACTGGGCCAGGGTCACTATCCTGGAGCACAGACTGGGCCAGGGTCACTATCGTGGAGCACAGACTGGGCCAGGGTCACGATCGTGGAGCACAGACTGGGCCAGGGTCACTATCCTGGGGCACAGACTGGGCCAGGGTCACTATCCTGGAGCACAGACTGGGCCAGGGTCACTATCGTGGAGCACAGACTAGGCCAGGGTCACTATCCTGGAGCACAGACTGGGCCAGGGTCACTATCCTGGAGCACAGACTGGGCCAGGGTCACTATCCTGGAGCACAGACTGGGCCAGGGTCACTATCATGGAGGACAGACTGGGCCAGGGTCACTATCATGGAGCACAGACTGGGCCAGCGTCACTATCCTGGAGCAAAGACTGGGCCAGGGTCACTATCATGGAGCACAGACTGGGCCAGGGTCACTATCCTGGAGCCAAGACTGGGCCAGGGTCACTATCGTGGAGCACAGACAGCGCCAGGGTCACTATCCTGGAGCACAGACTGGGCTGGGGTCACTATCCTGGAGCACAGACTGGGCCAGGGTCACTATCCTGGAGCATAGACTGGGCCAGGGTCACTATCGTGGAGCACAGACTGGGCCAGGGTCACTATCCTGGAGCACAGACTGGGCCAGGTTCACTATCCCGGGGCACAGACTGGGCCAGGGTCACCATCCTGGAGCACAGACTGGGCCAGGGTCACTATCCTGGAGCACAGACTGGGCCGGGGTCACTATCCTGGAGCACAGACTGGGCCAGGGTCACTATCCTGGAGCATAGACTGGGCCAGGGTCACTATCGTGGAGCACAGACTGGGCCAGGGTCACTATCCTGGAGCACAGACTGGGCCAGGTTCACTATCCCGGGGCACAGACTGGGCCAGGGTCACTATCCTGGAGCACAGACTGGGCCAGGGTCACTATCCTGGAGCACAGACTGGGCCAGGTTCACTACCCCGGGGCACAGACTGGGCCAGGGTCACTATCCTGGAGCACAGACTGGGCTAGGGTCACTATCCTGGAGCACAGACTGGGCCAGGGTCACTATCCTGGAGCACAGACTGGGCCAGGGTCACTGTCCTGGAGCACAGACTGGGCCAGGGTCACTATCCTGGAGCACAGACTGGGCCAGGGTCACTATCCTGGAGCACAGACTGGGCCAGGGTCACTATTGTGGAGCACAGATTGGGCCGGGGTCACTATCGTGGAGCATAGACTGGGCCGGGGACACTATCCCGGAGCACAGACTGGGCCAGGGTCACTATCGTGGAGCACAGACTGGGCCAGGTCACTATCGTGGAGCACAGACTGGGCCAGGGTCACTATCCTGGAGCACAGACTGGGCCAGGGTCACTATCCTGGAGCACAGACTGGGCCGGGGTCACTATCCTGGAGCACAGACTGGGCCAGGGTCACTATCCTGGAGCACAGACTGGGCCAGGGTCACTATCGTGGTGCACAGACTGGGCCAGGGTCACTATCGTGGAGCACAGACTGGGCCAGGGTCACGATCGTGGAGCACAGACTGGGCCAGGGTCACTATCCTGGAGGACAGAATGGGCCAGGGTCACTATCCTGGAGCGCAGACTGGGCCAGGGTCACTATCCTGGGGCACAGACTGGGCCAGGGTCACTATCCTGGAGCACAGACTGGGCCAGGGTCACTATCGTGGAGCACAGACTGGGCCAGGGTCACTATCCTGGAGCACAGACTGGGCCAGGGTCACTATCCTGGAGCACAGACTGGGCCAGGGTCACTATCCTGGAGCACAGACTGGGCCAGGGTCACTATCCTGGAGCACAGACTGGGCCAGGGTCACTATCCTGGAGCACAGACTGGGCCAGGGTCACTATCCTGGAGCACAGACTGGGCCAGGGTCACTATCCTGGAGCACAGACTGGGCCAGGGTCACTATCCTGGAGCACAGACTGGGCCAGGGTCACTATTGTGGAGCACAGATTGGGCCGGGGTCACTATCGTGGAGCATAGACTGGGCCGGGGTCACTATCCCGGAGCACAGACTGGGCCAGGGTCACTATCGTGGAGCACAGACTGGGCCAGGTCACTATCGTGGAGCACAGACTGCGCCAGGGTCACTATCCTGGAGCACAGACTGGGCCAGGGTCACTATCCTGGAGCACAGACTGGGCCAGGGTCACTATCCTGGAGCACAGACTGGGCCAGGGTCACTATCGTGGAGCACAGACTGGGCCAGGGTCACGATCGTGGAGCACAGACTGGGCCAGGGTCACTATCCTGGAGGACAGAATGGGCCAGGGTCACTATCCTGGAGCGCAGACTGGGCCAGGGTCACTATCCTGGGGCACAGACTGGGCCAGGGTCACTATCGTGGAGCACAGACTGGGCCAGGATCACTATCGTGGAGCACAGACTGGGCCAGGGTCACTATCCTGGAGCACAGACTGGGCCAGGGTCACTATCCTGGAGCACAGACTGGGCCAGGGTCACTATCCTGGAGCACAGACTGGGCCAGGGTCACTATCGTGGTGCACAGACTGGGCCAGGGTCACTATCGTGGAGCACAGACTGGGCCAGGGTCACTATCGTGGAGCACAGACTGGGCCAGGGTCACTATCCTGGAGGACAGACTGGGCCAGGGTCACTATCCTGGAGCACAGACTGGGCCAGGGTCACTATCCTGGAGCACAGACTGGGCCAGGTTCACTGCCCCGGGGCACAGACTGGGCCAGGGTCACTATCCTGGAGCACAGACTGGGCCAGGGTCACTATCCTGGAGCACAGACTGGGCCAGGGTCACTATCCTGGAGCTAAGACTGGGCCAGGGTCACTATCGTGGAGCACAGACAGGGCCAGGGTCACTATCCCGGGGCACAGACTGGGCCAGGGTCACTATCCTGGAGCACAGACTGGGCTAGGGTCACTATCCTGGAGCACAGAATGGGCCAGGGTCACTATCCTGGACCACAGACTGGGCCAGGGTCACTATCCTGGAGCACAGACTGGGCCAGGGTCACTATCCTGGAGCACAGACTGGGCCAGGGTCACTATCCTGGAGGGCAGAATGGGCCAGGGTCACTATCCTGGAGCGCAGACTGGGCCAGGGTCACTATCCTGGGGCACAGACTGGGCCAGGGTCACTATCCTGGAGCACAGACTGGGCCAGGGTCACTATCGTGGAGCACAGACTGGGCCAGGGTCACTATCCTGGAGCACAGACTGGGCCAGGGTCACTATCCTGGAGCACAGACTGGGCCAGGGTCACTATCCTGGAGCACAGACTGGGCCAGGGTCACTATCATGGAGGACAGACTGGGCCAGGGTCACTATCATGGAGCACAGACTGGGCCAGGGTCACTATCCTGGAGCAAAGACTGGGCCAGGGTCACTATCATGGAGCACAGACTGGGCCAGGGTCACTATCCTGGAGCAAAGACTGGGCCAGGGTCACTATCGTGGAGCACAGACAGGGCCAGGGTCACTATCCCGGGGCACAGACTGGGCCAGGGTCTCTCTCCTGGAGCACAGACTGGGCCAGGGTCACTATCCTGGAGCACAGAATGGGCCAGGGTCACTATCCTGGACCACAGACTGGGCCAGGGTCACTATCCTGGAGCACAGACTGGGCCAGGGTCACTATCCTGGAGCACAGACTGGGCCAGGGTCACTATCCTGGAGCACAGACTGGGCCAGGGTCACTATCCTGGAGCACAGAATGGGCCAGGTTCACTATCCTGGAGCACAGAATGGGCCAGGGTCACTATCCTGGAGCACAGACTGGGCCAGGTTCACTATCCTGGAGCACAGACTGGGCCAGGTCACTATCCTGGAGCACAGACTGGGCCAGGGTCACTATTGTGGAGCGCAGACTGGGCCAGGGTCACTATCGTGGAGCACAGACTGGGCCAGGTCACTATCGTGGAGCACAGACTGGGCCAGAGTCACTATCCTGGAGCACAGACTGGGCCAGGGTCACTATCCTGGAGCACAGACTGGGCCAGGGTCACTATCCTGGAGCACAGACTGGGCCAGGGTCACTATCCTGGAGCACAGACTGGGCCAGGGTCACTATCGTGGAGCACAGACTGTGCCAGGGTCACTATCCTGGAGGACAGAATGGGCCAGGGTCACTATCCTGGAGCACAGACTGGGCCAGGGTCACTATCCTGGGGCACAGACTGGGCCAGGGTCACTATCCTGGGGCACAGACTGGGCCAGGGTCACTATCCTGGAGCACAGACTGGGCCAGGTTCACTGTCGTGGAGCACAGACTGGGCCAGGGTCACTATCCTGGAGCACAGACTGGGCCAGGGTCACTATCCTGGAGCACAGACTGGGCCAGGGTCACTATCATGGAGCACAGACTGGGCCAGGGTCACTATCCTGGAGCAAAGACTGGGCCAGGGTCACTATCGTGGAGCACAGACAGGGCCAGGGTCACTATCCCGGGGCACAGACTGGGCCAGGGTCACTATCCTGGAGCACAGACTGGGCCAGGGTCACTGTCCTGGAGCACAGAATGGGCCAGGGTCACTATCCTGGACCACAGACTGGGCAGGGTCACTATCCTGGAGCACAGACTGGGCCAGGGTCACTATCCTGGAGCACAGACTGGGCCAGGGTCACCATCCTGGAGCACAGACTGGGCCAGGTTCACTATCCTGGAGCACAGAATGGGCCAGGGTCACTGTCCTGGAGCACAGACTGGGCCAGGGTCACTATCCTGGAGCACAGACTGGGCCAGGGTCACTATCCTGGAGCACAGACTGGGCCGGGGTCACTATCCTGGAGCACAGACTGGGCCAGGGTCACTATCCTGGAGCATAGACTGGGCCAGGGTCACTATCGTGGAGCACAGACTGGGCCAGGGTCACTATCCTGGAGCACAGACTGGGCCAGGTTCACTATCCCGGGGCACAGACTGGGCCAGGGTCACTATCCTGGAGCACAGACTGGGCCAGGGTCACTATCCTGGAGCACAGACTGGGCCAGGTTCACTACCCCGGGGCACAGACTGGGCCAGGGTCACTATCCTGGAGCACAGACTGGGCTAGGGTCACTATCCTGGAGCACAGACTGGGCCAGGGTCACTATCCTGGAGCACAGACTGGGCCAGGGTCACTGTCCTGGAGCACAGACTGGGCCAGGGTCACTATCCTGGAGCACAGACTGGGCCAGGGTCACTATCCTGGAGCACAGACTGGGCCAGGGTCACTATTGTGGAGCACAGATTGGGCCGGGGTCACTATCGTGGAGCATAGACTGGGCCGGGGACACTATCCCGGAGCACAGACTGGGCCAGGGTCACTATCGTGGAGCACAGACTGGGCCAGGTCACTATCGTGGAGCACAGACTGGGCCAGGGTCACTATCCTGGAGCACAGACTGGGCCAGGGTCACTATCCTGGAGCACAGACTGGGCCGGGGTCACTATCCTGGAGCACAGACTGGGCCAGGGTCACTATCCTGGAGCACAGACTGGGCCAGGGTCACTATCGTGGTGCACAGACTGGGCCAGGGTCACTATCGTGGAGCACAGACTGGGCCAGGGTCACGATCGTGGAGCACAGACTGGGCCAGGGTCACTATCCTGGAGGACAGAATGGGCCAGGGTCACTATCCTGGAGCGCAGACTGGGCCAGGGTCACTATCCTGGGGCACAGACTGGGCCAGGGTCACTATCCTGGAGCACAGACTGGGCCAGGGTCACTATCGTGGAGCACAGACTGGGCCAGGGTCACTATCCTGGAGCACAGACTGGGCCAGGGTCACTATCCTGGAGCACAGACTGGGCCAGGGTCACTATCCTGGAGCACAGACTGGGCCAGGGTCACTATCCTAGAGCACAGACTGGGCCAGGGTCACTATCCTGGAGCACAGACTGGGCCAGGGTCACTATCCTGGAGCACAGACTGGGCCAGGGTCACTATCCTGGAGCACAGACTGGGCCAGGGTCACTATACTGGAGCACAGACTGGGCCAGGGTCACTATTGTGGAGCACAGATTGGGCCGGGGTCACTATCGTGGAGCATAGACTGGGCTGGGGTCACTATCCCGGAGCACAGACTGGGCCAGGGTCACTTTCGTGGAGCACAGACTGGGCCAGGTCACTATCGTGGAGCACAGACTGGGCCAGGGTCACTATTCTGGAGCACAGACTGGGCCAGGGTCACTATCCTGGAACACAGACTGGGCCAGGGTCACTATCCTGGAGCACAGACTGGGCCAGGGTCACTATCGTGGAGCACAGACTGGGCCAGGGTCACGATCGTGGAGCACAGACTGGGCCAGGGTCACTATCCTGGGGCACAGACTGGGCCAGGGTCACTATCCTGGAGCACAGACTGGGCCAGGGTCACTATCGTGGAGCACAGACTAGGCCAGGGTCACTATCCTGGAGCACAGACTGGGCCAGGGTCACTATCCTGGAGCACAGACTGGGCCAGGGTCACTATCCTGGAGCACAGACTGGGCCAGGGTCACTATCATGGAGGACAGACTGGGCCAGGGTCACTATCATGGAGCACAGACTGGGCCAGCGTCACTATCCTGGAGCAAAGACTGGGCCAGGGTCACTATCATGGAGCACAGACTGGGCCAGGGTCACTATCCTGGAGCCAAGACTGGGCCAGGGTCACTATCGTGGAGCACAGACAGCGCCAGGGTCACTATCCTGGAGCACAGACTGGGCTGGGGTCACTATCCTGGAGCACAGACTGGGCCAGGGTCACTATCCTGGAGCATAGACTGGGCCAGGGTCACTATCGTGGAGCACAGACTGGGCCAGGGTCACTATCCTGGAGCACAGACTGGGCCAGGTTCACTATCCCGGGGCACAGACTGGGCCAGGGTCACCATCCTGGAGCACAGACTGGGCCAGGGTCACTATCCTGGAGCACAGACTGGGCCGGGGTCACTATCCTGGAGCACAGACTGGGCCAGGGTCACTATCCTGGAGCATAGACTGGGCCAGGGTCACTATCGTGGAGCACAGACTGGGCCAGGGTCACTATCCTGGAGCACAGACTGGGCCAGGTTCACTATCCCGGGGCACAGACTGGGCCAGGGTCACTATCCTGGAGCACAGACTGGGCCAGGGTCACTATCCTGGAGCACAGACTGGGCCAGGTTCACTACCCCGGGGCACAGACTGGGCCAGGGTCACTATCCTGGAGCACAGACTGGGCTAGGGTCACTATCCTGGAGCACAGACTGGGCCAGGGTCACTATCCTGGAGCACAGACTGGGCCAGGGTCACTGTCCTGGAGCACAGACTGGGCCAGGGTCACTATCCTGGAGCACAGACTGGGCCAGGGTCACTATCCTGGAGCACAGACTGGGCCAGGGTCACTATTGTGGAGCACAGATTGGGCCGGGGTCACTATCGTGGAGCATAGACTGGGCCGGGGACACTATCCCGGAGCACAGACTGGGCCAGGGTCACTATCGTGGAGCACAGACTGGGCCAGGTCACTATCGTGGAGCACAGACTGGGCCAGGGTCACTATCCTGGAGCACAGACTGGGCCAGGGTCACTATCCTGGAGCACAGACTGGGCCGGGGTCACTATCCTGGAGCACAGACTGGGCCAGGGTCACTATCCTGGAGCACAGACTGGGCCAGGGTCACTATCGTGGTGCACAGACTGGGCCAGGGTCACTATCGTGGAGCACAGACTGGGCCAGGGTCACGATCGTGGAGCACAGACTGGGCCAGGGTCACTATCCTGGAGGACAGAATGGGCCAGGGTCACTATCCTGGAGCGCAGACTGGGCCAGGGTCACTATCCTGGGGCACAGACTGGGCCAGGGTCACTATCCTGGAGCACAGACTGGGCCAGGGTCACTATCGTGGAGCACAGACTGGGCCAGGGTCACTATCCTGGAGCACAGACTGGGCCAGGGTCACTATCCTGGAGCACAGACTGGGCCAGGGTCACTATCCTGGAGCACAGACTGGGCCAGGGTCACTATCCTGGAGCACAGACTGGGCCAGGGTCACTATCCTGGAGCACAGACTGGGCCAGGGTCACTATCCTGGAGCACAGACTGGGCCAGGGTCACTATCCTGGAGCACAGACTGGGCCAGGGTCACTATCCTGGAGCACAGACTGGGCCAGGGTCACTATTGTGGAGCACAGATTGGGCCGGGGTCACTATCGTGGAGCATAGACTGGGCCGGGGTCACTATCCCGGAGCACAGACTGGGCCAGGGTCACTATCGTGGAGCACAGACTGGGCCAGGTCACTATCGTGGAGCACAGACTGCGCCAGGGTCACTATCCTGGAGCACAGACTGGGCCAGGGTCACTATCCTGGAGCACAGACTGGGCCAGGGTCACTATCCTGGAGCACAGACTGGGCCAGGGTCACTATCGTGGAGCACAGACTGGGCCAGGGTCACGATCGTGGAGCACAGACTGGGCCAGGGTCACTATCCTGGAGGACAGAATGGGCCAGGGTCACTATCCTGGAGCGCAGACTGGGCCAGGGTCACTATCCTGGGGCACAGACTGGGCCAGGGTCACTATCCTGGAGCACAGACTGGGCCAGGATCACTATCGTGGAGCACAGACTGGGCCAGGGTCACTATCCTGGAGCACAGACTGGGCCAGGGTCACTATCCTGGAGCACAGACTGGGCCAGGGTCACTATCCTGGAGCACAGACTGGGCCAGGGTCACTATCGTGGTGCACAGACTGGGCCAGGGTCACTATCGTGGAGCACAGACTGGGCCAGGGTCACTATCGTGGAGCACAGACTGGGCCAGGGTCACTATCCTGGAGGACAGACTGGGCCAGGGTCACTATCCTGGAGCACAGACTGGGCCAGGGTCACTATCCTGGAGCACAGACTGGGCCAGGTTCACTGCCCCGGGGCACAGACTGGGCCAGGGTCACTATCCTGGAGCACAGACTGGGCCAGGGTCACTATCCTGGAGCACAGACTGGGCCAGGGTCACTATCCTGGAGCTAAGACTGGGCCAGGGTCACTATCGTGGAGCACAGACAGGGCCAGGGTCACTATCCCGGGGCACAGACTGGGCCAGGGTCACTATCCTGGAGCACAGACTGGGCTAGGGTCACTATCCTGGAGCACAGAATGGGCCAGGGTCACTATCCTGGACCACAGACTGGGCCAGGGTCACTATCCTGGAGCACAGACTGGGCCAGGGTCACTATCCTGGAGCACAGACTGGGCCAGGGTCACTATCCTGGAGGGCAGAATGGGCCAGGGTCACTATCCTGGAGCGCAGACTGGGCCAGGGTCACTATCCTGGGGCACAGACTGGGCCAGGGTCACTATCCTGGAGCACAGACTGGGCCAGGGTCACTATCGTGGAGCACAGACTGGGCCAGGGTCACTATCCTGGAGCACAGACTGGGCCAGGGTCACTATCCTGGAGCACAGACTGGGCCAGGGTCACTATCCTGGAGCACAGACTGGGCCAGGGTCACTATCATGGAGGACAGACTGGGCCAGGGTCACTATCATGGAGCACAGACTGGGCCAGGGTCACTATCCTGGAGCAAAGACTGGGCCAGGGTCACTATCATGGAGCACAGACTGGGCCAGGGTCACTATCCTGGAGCAAAGACTGGGCCAGGGTCACTATCGTGGAGCACAGACAGGGCCAGGGTCACTATCCCGGGGCACAGACTGGGCCAGGGTCTCTCTCCTGGAGCACAGACTGGGCCAGGGTCACTATCCTGGAGCACAGAATGGGCCAGGGTCACTATCCTGGACCACAGACTGGGCCAGGGTCACTATCCTGGAGCACAGACTGGGCCAGGGTCACTATCCTGGAGCACAGACTGGGCCAGGGTCACTATCCTGGAGCACAGACTGGGCCAGGGTCACTATCCTGGAGCACAGAATGGGCCAGGTTCACTATCCTGGAGCACAGAATGGGCCAGGGTCACTATCCTGGAGCACAGACTGGGCCAGGTTCACTATCCTGGAGCACAGACTGGGCCAGGTCACTATCCTGGAGCACAGACTGGGCCAGGGTCACTATTGTGGAGCGCAGACTGGGCCAGGGTCACTATCGTGGAGCACAGACTGGGCCAGGTCACTATCGTGGAGCACAGACTGGGCCAGAGTCACTATCCTGGAGCACAGACTGGGCCAGGGTCACTATCCTGGAGCACAGACTGGGCCAGGGTCACTATCCTGGAGCACAGACTGGGCCAGGGTCACTATCCTGGAGCACAGACTGGGCCAGGGTCACTATCGTGGAGCACAGACTGTGCCAGGGTCACTATCCTGGAGGACAGAATGGGCCAGGGTCACTATCCTGGAGCACAGACTGGGCCAGGGTCACTATCCTGGGGCACAGACTGGGCCAGGGTCACTATCCTGGGGCACAGACTGGGCCAGGGTCACTATCCTGGAGCACAGACTGGGCCAGGTTCACTGTCGTGGAGCACAGACTGGGCCAGGGTCACTATCCTGGAGCACAGACTGGGCCAGGGTCACTATCCTGGAGCACAGACTGGGCCAGGGTCACTATCATGGAGCACAGACTGGGCCAGGGTCACTATCCTGGAGCAAAGACTGGGCCAGGGTCACTATCGTGGAGCACAGACAGGGCCAGGGTCACTATCCCGGGGCACAGACTGGGCCAGGGTCACTATCCTGGAGCACAGACTGGGCCAGGGTCACTGTCCTGGAGCACAGAATGGGCCAGGGTCACTATCCTGGACCACAGACTGGGCAGGGTCACTATCCTGGAGCACAGACTGGGCCAGGGTCACTATCCTGGAGCACAGACTGGGCCAGGGTCACCATCCTGGAGCACAGACTGGGCCAGGTTCACTATCCTGGAGCACAGAATGGGCCAGGGTCACTGTCCTGGAGCACAGACTGGGCCAGGGTCACTACCCTGGAGCACAGACTGGGCCAGGGTCACTAACCTGGAGCACAGACTGGGCCAGGGTCACTATTCTGGAGCACAGACTGGGCCAGGGTCACTATCCTGGAGCACAGACTTTGCCAGGGTCACTATCGTGGAGCACAGACTGGGCCAGGGTCACTATCCTGGAGCACAGACTGGGCCAGGGTCACGATCCTGGAGCGCAGAATGGGCCAGGGTCACTATCCTGGAGCACAGACTGGGCCAGGGTCACTATCGTGGAGCACAGACAGGGCCAGGCTCACTATCCTGGAGCACAGACTGGGCCAGGGTCACTATCCTGGAGCACAGACTGGGCCAGGGTCACTATCCTGGAGCACAGACTGGGCCAGGGTCACTATCGTGGAGCACAGACTGGGCCAGGGTCACTATCGTGGAGCACAGACTGGGCCAGGGTCACTATCCTGGAGCACAGACTGGGCCAGGGTCACGATCCTGGAGCGCAGAATGGGCCAGGGTCACTATCCTGGAGCACAGACTGGGCCAGGGTCACTATCGTGGAGCACAGACAGGGCCAGGGTCACTATCCTGGAGCACAGACTGGGCCAGGGTCACTATCCTGGAGCACAGACTGGGCCAGGGTCACTATCCTGGAGCACAGACTGGGCCAGGGTCACTATCGTGGAGCACAGACTGGGCCAGGGTCACTATCGTGGAGCACAGACTGGGCCAGGGTCACTATCCTGGAGCACAGACTGGGCCAGGGTCACTATCCTGGAGCACAGACTGGGCCAGGGTCACTATCCTAAAGCACAGCCTGTGCCAGGGTCACTATCGAGGAGCATAGGCTGGGCCAGGGTCACTATCCTGGAGCACAGACTGGGCCAGGGTCACTATCCTGGAGCACAGACTGGGCCAGGGTCACTATCCTGGAGCACAGACTGGGCCAGGGTCACTATCGAGGAGCACAGACTGGGCCAGGGTCACTATCCTGGAGCACAGACTGGGCCAGGGTCCCTATCCTGGAGCACAGACTGGGCCAGGGTCACTATCCTGGAGCACAGATTGGGCCAGGGTCACTATCCTGGAGCACAGACTCGGCCAGGGTCACTATCCTGGAGCACAGACTGGGCCGGGGTCACTATCCTAAAGCACAGACTGGGCCAGGGTCACTATCCTGGAGCACAGACTGGGCCAGGGTCACTATCCTGGGGCACAGACTGGGCCAGGGTCACTATCCTGGAGCACAGACTGGGCCAGGGTCACTATCCTGGAGCACAGACTGGGCCAGGGTCACTATCCTGGAGCACAGACTGGGCCCGGGTCACTATCCTGGAGCACAGACTGGGCCAGGGTCACTATCCTGGAGCACAGACTGGGCCAGCGTCACTATGCTGGAGCACAGACTGGGCCAGGGTCACTGTCGTGGTGCACAGACTGGGCCAGTGTCACTATCGTGGAGCACAGACTGGGCCACGGTCACTATCGTGGAGCACAGACTGGGCCAGGGTCACTATCCTGGAGGACAGAATGGGCCAGGGTCACTATCCTGGAGCACAGACTGGGCCAGGGTCACTATCCTGGGGCACAGACTGGGCCAGGGTCACTATCCTGGAGCACAGACTGGGCCAGGGTCACTATCGTGGAGCACAGACTGGACCAGGGTCACTATCCTGGAGTACAGACTGGGCCAGGGTCACTATCCTGGAGCACAGACTGGGCCAGGGTCACTATCATGGAGGACAGACTGGGCCAGGGTCACTCTCATGGAGCACAGACTGGGCCAGGGTCACTATCCTGGAGCAAAGACTGGGCCAGGGTCACTATCGTGGAGCACAGACAGGGCCAGGGTCACTATCCCGGTGCACAGACTGGGCCAGGGTCACTATCCTGGAGCACAGACTGGGCCAGGGTCACTATCCTGGAGCACAGACTGGGCCAGGGTCACTTTCCTGGAGCACAGACTGGGCCAGGTTCACTATCCTGGAGCACAGAATGGGCCAGGGTCACTATCCTGGAGCACAGACTGGGCCAGGGTCACTACCCTGGAGCACAGACTGGGCCAGGTTCACTATCCTGGAGCACAGACTGGGCCAGGGTCACTATCCTGGAGCACAGACTGGGCCAGGGTCACTATCCTGGAGCACAGACTGGGCCAGGGTCACTATCGTGGAGCACAGACTGGGCCAGGGTCACTATCCTGGAGCACAGACTGGGCCAGGGTCACTATCGTGGAGCACAGACTGGGCCGGGGTCACTATCGTGGAGCACAGACTGGGCCGGGGTCACTATCGTGGAGCACAGACTGGGCCAGGGTCACTATCCTGCAGCACAGACTGGGCCAGGTTCACCATCGTGGAGCATAGACTGGGCCGGGGTCACTATCCTGGAGCACAGACTGGGCCAGGGTCACTATCCTGGATCACAGACTGGGCCAGGGTCACTATCCTGGAGCACAGACTGGGCCAGGTCACTGTCGTGGAGCACAGACTGCGCCAGGGTCACTATCATGGAGCACAGACTGGGCCAGGGTCACTATCATGGAGCACAGACTGGGCCAGGTCACTATCCTGGAGCACAGACTGGGCCAGGGTCACCATTGTGGAGCACAGACTGGGCCAGGGTCACTATCGTGGAGCACAGACTGGGCCAGGTCACTATCGTGGAGCACAGACTGGGCCAGAGTCACTATCCTGGAGCACAGACTGGGCCAGGGTCACTATCCTGGAGCACAGACTGGGCCAGGGTCACTATCCTGGAGCACAGACTGGGCCAGGGTCACTATCCTGGAGCACAGACTGGGCCAGGGTCACTATCGTGGTGCACAGACTGGGTCAGGGTCACTATCGTGGAGCACAGACTGGGCCAGGGTCACTATCCTGGAGCACAGACTGGGCCAGGTTCACTATGCCGGGGCACAGACTGGGCCAGGGTCACTATCCTGGAGCACAGACTGGGCCAGGGTCACTATCCTGGAGCACAGACTGGGCCAGGTTCACTTCCCCGGGGCACAGACTGGGCCAGGGTCACTATCCTGGAGCACAGACTGGGCCAGGGTCACTATCCTGGAGCACAGACTGGGCCAGGGTCACTATCGTGGAGCACAGACTGGGCCAGGGTCACGATCGTGGAGCACAGACTGGGCCAGGGTCACTATCCTGGAGGACAGAATGGGCCAGGGTCACTATCCTGGAGCGCAGACTGGGCCAGGGTCACTATCCTGGGGCACAGACTGGGCCAGGGTCACTATCCTGGAGCACAGACTGGGCCAGGATCACTATCGTGGAGCACAGACTGGGCCAGGGTCACTATCCTGGAGCACAGACTGGGCCAGGGTCACTATCCTGGAGCACAGACTGGGCCAGGGTCACTATCCTGGAGCACAGACTGGGCCAGGGTCACTATCGTGGTGCACAGACTGGGCCAGGGTCACTATCGTGGAGCACAGACTGGGCCAGGGTCACTATCGTGGAGCACAGACTGGGCCAGGGTCACTATCCTGGAGGACAGACTGGGCCAGGGTCACTATCCTGGAGCACAGACTGGGCCAGGGTCACTATCCTGGAGCACAGACTGGGCCAGGTTCACTGCCCCGGGGCACAGACTGGGCCAGGGTCACTATCCTGGAGCACAGACTGGGCCAGGGTCACTATCCTGGAGCACAGACTGGGCCAGGGTCACTATCCTGGAGCTAAGACTGGGCCAGGGTCACTATCGTGGAGCACAGACAGGGCCAGGGTCACTATCCCGGGGCACAGACTGGGCCAGGGTCACTATCCTGGAGCACAGACTGGGCTAGGGTCACTATCCTGGAGCACAGAATGGGCCAGGGTCACTATCCTGGACCACAGACTGGGCCAGGGTCACTATCCTGGAGCACAGACTGGGCCAGGGTCACTATCCTGGAGCACAGACTGGGCCAGGGTCACTATCCTGGAGGGCAGAATGGGCCAGGGTCACTATCCTGGAGCGCAGACTGGGCCAGGGTCACTATCCTGGGGCACAGACTGGGCCAGGGTCACTATCCTGGAGCACAGACTGGGCCAGGGTCACTATCGTGGAGCACAGACTGGGCCAGGGTCACTATCCTGGAGCACAGACTGGGCCAGGGTCACTATCCTGGAGCACAGACTGGGCCAGGGTCACTATCCTGGAGCACAGACTGGGCCAGGGTCACTATCATGGAGGACAGACTGGGCCAGGGTCACTATCATGGAGCACAGACTGGGCCAGGGTCACTATCCTGGAGCAAAGACTGGGCCAGGGTCACTATCATGGAGCACAGACTGGGCCAGGGTCACTATCCTGGAGCAAAGACTGGGCCAGGGTCACTATCGTGGAGCACAGACAGGGCCAGGGTCACTATCCCGGGGCACAGACTGGGCCAGGGTCTCTCTCCTGGAGCACAGACTGGGCCAGGGTCACTATCCTGGAGCACAGAATGGGCCAGGGTCACTATCCTGGACCACAGACTGGGCCAGGGTCACTATCCTGGAGCACAGACTGGGCCAGGGTCACTATCCTGGAGCACAGACTGGGCCAGGGTCACTATCCTGGAGCACAGACTGGGCCAGGGTCACTATCCTGGAGCACAGAATGGGCCAGGTTCACTATCCTGGAGCACAGAATGGGCCAGGGTCACTATCCTGGAGCACAGACTGGGCCAGGTTCACTATCCTGGAGCACAGACTGGGCCAGGTCACTATCCTGGAGCACAGACTGGGCCAGGGTCACTATCCTGGAGCACAGACTGGGCCAGGGTCACTATCCTGGAGCACAGACTGGGCCAGGGTCACTATCATGGAGCACAGACTGGGCCAGGGTCACTATTGTGGAGCGCAGACTGGGCCAGGGTCACTATCGTGGAGCACAGACTGGGCCAGGTCACTATCGTGGAGCACAGACTGGGCCAGAGTCACTATCCTGGAGCACAGACTGGGCCAGGGTCACTATCCTGGAGCACAGACTGGGCCAGGGTCACTATCCTGGAGCACAGACTGGGCCAGGGTCACTATCCTGGAGCACAGACTGGGCCAGGGTCACTATCGTGGAGCACAGACTGTGCCAGGGTCACTATCCTGGAGGACAGAATGGGCCAGGGTCACTATCCTGGAGCACAGACTGGGCCAGGGTCACTATCCTGGGGCACAGACTGGGCCAGGGTCACTATCCTGGGGCACAGACTGGGCCAGGGTCACTATCCTGGAGCACAGACTGGGCCAGGTTCACTGTCGTGGAGCACAGACTGGGCCAGGGTCACTATCCTGGAGCACAGACTGGGCCAGGGTCACTATCCTGGAGCACAGACTGGGCCAGGGTCACTATCATGGAGCACAGACTGGGCCAGGGTCACTATCCTGGAGCAAAGACTGGGCCAGGGTCACTATCGTGGAGCACAGACAGGGCCAGGGTCACTATCCCGGGGCACAGACTGGGCCAGGGTCACTATCCTGGAGCACAGACTGGGCCAGGGTCACTGTCCTGGAGCACAGAATGGGCCAGGGTCACTATCCTGGACCACAGACTGGGCAGGGTCACTATCCTGGAGCACAGACTGGGCCAGGGTCACTATCCTGGAGCACAGACTGGGCCAGGGTCACCATCCTGGAGCACAGACTGGGCCAGGTTCACTATCCTGGAGCACAGAATGGGCCAGGGTCACTGTCCTGGAGCACAGACTGGGCCAGGGTCACTACCCTGGAGCACAGACTGGGCCAGGGTCACTAACCTGGAGCACAGACTGGGCCAGGGTCACTATTCTGGAGCACAGACTGGGCCAGGGTCACTATCCTGGAGCACAGACTTTGCCAGGGTCACTATCGTGGAGCACAGACTGGGCCAGGGTCACTATCCTGGAGCACAGACTGGGCCAGGGTCACGATCCTGGAGCGCAGAATGGGCCAGGGTCACTATCCTGGAGCACAGACTGGGCCAGGGTCACTATCGTGGAGCACAGACAGGGCCAGGCTCACTATCCTGGAGCACAGACTGGGCCAGGGTCACTATCCTGGAGCACAGACTGGGCCAGGGTCACTATCCTGGAGCACAGACTGGGCCAGGGTCACTATCGTGGAGCACAGACTGGGCCAGGGTCACTATCGTGGAGCACAGACTGGGCCAGGGTCACTATCCTGGAGCACAGACTGGGCCAGGGTCACGATCCTGGAGCGCAGAATGGGCCAGGGTCACTATCCTGGAGCACAGACTGGGCCAGGGTCACTATCGTGGAGCACAGACAGGGCCAGGGTCACTATCCTGGAGCACAGACTGGGCCAGGGTCACTATCCTGGAGCACAGACTGGGCCAGGGTCACTATCCTGGAGCACAGACTGGGCCAGGGTCACTATCGTGGAGCACAGACTGGGCCAGGGTCACTATCGTGGAGCACAGACTGGGCCAGGGTCACTATCCTGGAGCACAGACTGGGCCAGGGTCACTATCCTGGAGCACAGACTGGGCCAGGGTCACTATCCTAAAGCACAGCCTGTGCCAGGGTCACTATCGAGGAGCATAGGCTGGGCCAGGGTCACTATCCTGGAGCACAGACTGGGCCAGGGTCACTATCCTGGAGCACAGACTGGGCCAGGGTCACTATCCTGGAGCACAGACTGGGCCAGGGTCACTATCGAGGAGCACAGACTGGGCCAGGGTCACTATCCTGGAGCACAGACTGGGCCAGGGTCCCTATCCTGGAGCACAGACTGGGCCAGGGTCACTATCCTGGAGCACAGATTGGGCCAGGGTCACTATCCTGGAGCACAGACTCGGCCAGGGTCACTATCCTGGAGCACAGACTGGGCCGGGGTCACTATCCTAAAGCACAGACTGGGCCAGGGTCACTATCCTGGAGCACAGACTGGGCCAGGGTCACTATCCTGGGGCACAGACTGGGCCAGGGTCACTATCCTGGAGCACAGACTGGGCCAGGGTCACTATCCTGGAGCACAGACTGGGCCAGGGTCACTATCCTGGAGCACAGACTGGGCCCGGGTCACTATCCTGGAGCACAGACTGGGCCAGGGTCACTATCCTGGAGCACAGACTGGGCCAGCGTCACTATGCTGGAGCACAGACTGGGCCAGGGTCACTGTCGTGGTGCACAGACTGGGCCAGTGTCACTATCGTGGAGCACAGACTGGGCCACGGTCACTATCGTGGAGCACAGACTGGGCCAGGGTCACTATCCTGGAGGACAGAATGGGCCAGGGTCACTATCCTGGAGCACAGACTGGGCCAGGGTCACTATCCTGGGGCACAGACTGGGCCAGGGTCACTATCCTGGAGCACAGACTGGGCCAGGGTCACTATCGTGGAGCACAGACTGGACCAGGGTCACTATCCTGGAGTACAGACTGGGCCAGGGTCACTATCCTGGAGCACAGACTGGGCCAGGGTCACTATCATGGAGGACAGACTGGGCCAGGGTCACTCTCATGGAGCACAGACTGGGCCAGGGTCACTATCCTGGAGCAAAGACTGGGCCAGGGTCACTATCGTGGAGCACAGACAGGGCCAGGGTCACTATCCCGGTGCACAGACTGGGCCAGGGTCACTATCCTGGAGCACAGACTGGGCCAGGGTCACTATCCTGGAGCACAGACTGGGCCAGGGTCACTTTCCTGGAGCACAGACTGGGCCAGGTTCACTATCCTGGAGCACAGAATGGGCCAGGGTCACTATCCTGGAGCACAGACTGGGCCAGGGTCACTACCCTGGAGCACAGACTGGGCCAGGTTCACTATCCTGGAGCACAGACTGGGCCAGGGTCACTATCCTGGAGCACAGACTGGGCCAGGGTCACTATCCTGGAGCACAGACTGGGCCAGGGTCACTATCGTGGAGCACAGACTGGGCCAGGGTCACTATCCTGGAGCACAGACTGGGCCAGGGTCACTATCGTGGAGCACAGACTGGGCCGGGGTCACTATCGTGGAGCACAGACTGGGCCGGGGTCACTATCGTGGAGCACAGACTGGGCCAGGGTCACTATCCTGCAGCACAGACTGGGCCAGGTTCACCATCGTGGAGCATAGACTGGGCCGGGGTCACTATCCTGGAGCACAGACTGGGCCAGGGTCACTATCCTGGATCACAGACTGGGCCAGGGTCACTATCCTGGAGCACAGACTGGGCCAGGTCACTGTCGTGGAGCACAGACTGCGCCAGGGTCACTATCATGGAGCACAGACTGGGCCAGGGTCACTATCATGGAGCACAGACTGGGCCAGGTCACTATCCTGGAGCACAGACTGGGCCAGGGTCACCATTGTGGAGCACAGACTGGGCCAGGGTCACTATCGTGGAGCACAGACTGGGCCAGGTCACTATCGTGGAGCACAGACTGGGCCAGAGTCACTATCCTGGAGCACAGACTGGGCCAGGGTCACTATCCTGGAGCACAGACTGGGCCAGGGTCACTATCCTGGAGCACAGACTGGGCCAGGGTCACTATCCTGGAGCACAGACTGGGCCAGGGTCACTATCGTGGTGCACAGACTGGGTCAGGGTCACTATCGTGGAGCACAGACTGGGCCAGGGTCACTATCCTGGAGCACAGACTGGGCCAGGTTCACTATGCCGGGGCACAGACTGGGCCAGGGTCACTATCCTGGAGCACAGACTGGGCCAGGGTCACTATCCTGGAGCACAGACTGGGCCAGGTTCACTTCCCCGGGGCACAGACTGGGCCAGGGTCACTATCCTGGAGCACAGACTGGGCCAGGGTCACTATCCTGGAGCACAGACTGGGCCAGGGTCACTATCCTGGAGCACAGACTGGGCCAGGGTCACGATCCTGGAGCACAGACTGGGCCAGGGTCACTTTCCTGGAGCACAGACTGGGCCAGGGTCACTTTCCTGGAGCACAGACTGGGCCAGGGTCACGATCCTGGAGCACAGACTGGGCCAGGGTCACTATCCTGGAGCACAGACTGGGCCAGGGTCACTATTGTGGAGCACAGATTGGGCCGGGGTCACTATCGTGGATCACAGACTGGGCCGGGGTCACTATCCCGGATCACAGACTGGGCCAGGGTCACGATCGTGGAGCACAGACTGGGCCAGGTCACTATCGTGGAGCAGAGACTGGGCCAGGGTCACTATCCTGGAGCACAGACTGGGCCAGGGTCACTATCCTGGAGGACAGAATGGGCCAGGGTCACTATCCTGGAGCACAGACTGGGCCAGGGTCACTATCCTGGGGCACAGACTGGGCCAGGGTCACTATCCTGGAGCACAGACTGGGCCAGGGTCACTATCCTGGAGCACAGACTGGGCCGGGGTCACTATCCTGGAGCACAGACTGGGCCAGGGTCACTATCCTGGAGCATAGACTGGGCCAGGGTCACTATCCTGGAGCACAGACTGGGCCAGGGTCACTATCCTGGAGCACAGACTGGGCCAGGGTCACTATCCTGGAGCACAGACTGGGCCAGGGTCACTATCCTGGAGCACAGACTGGGCCAGGGTCACTATCCTGGAGCACAGACTGGGCCAGGGTCACTATCCTGGAGCACAGACTGGGCCAGGGTCACTATTGTGGAGCACAGATTGGGCCGGGGTCACTATCGTGGAGCATAGACTGGGCCGGGGTCACTATCCCGGAGCACAGACTGGGCCAGGGTCACTATCGTGGAGCACAGACTGGGCCAGGTCACTATCGTGGAGCACAGACTGGGCCAGGGTCACTATCCTGGAGCACAGACTGGGCCAGGGTCACTATCCTGGAGCACAGACTGGGCCAGGGTCACTATCCTGGAGCACAGACTGGGCCAGGGTCACTATCCTGGAGCACAGACTGGGCCAGGGTCACTATCGTGGTGCACAGACTGGGCCAGGGTCGCTATCGTGGAGCACAGACTGGGCCAGGTCACTATCCTGGAGCACAGACTGGGCCAGGGTCACCATTGTGGAGCACAGACTGGGCCAGGGTCACTATCGTGGAGCACAGACTGGGCCAGGTCACTATCGTGGAGCACAGACTGGGCCAGAGTCACTATCCTGGAGCACAGACTGGGCCAGGGTCACTATCCTGGAGCACAGACTGGACCAGGGTCACTATCCTGGAGCACAGACTGGGCCAGGGTCACTATCCTGGAGCACAGACTGGGCCAGGGTCACTATCGTGGTGCACAGACTGGGCCAGGGTCACTATCCTGGAGCACAGACTGGGCCAGGTTCTAAATGCCGGGGCACAGACTGGGCCAGGGTCACTATCCTGGAGCACAGACTGGGCCAGGGTCACTATCCTGGAGCACAGACTGGGCAAGGTTCACTTCCCCGGGGCACAGACTGGGCCAGGGTCACTATCCTGGAGCACAGACTGGGCCAGGGTCACTATCCTGGAGCACAGACTGGGCCAGGGTCACTATCCTGGAGCACAGACTGGGCCAGGGTCACTATCCTGGAGCACAGACTGGGCCAGGGTCACTATCCTGGAGCACAGACTGGGCCAGGGTCACGATCCTGGAGCACAGACTGGGCCAGGGTCACTATCCTGGAGCACAGACTGGGCCAGGGTCACTATTGTGGAGCACAGATTGGGCCGGGGTCACTATCGTGGATCACAGACTGGGCCGGGGTCACTATCCCGGATCACAGACTGGGCCAGGGTCACTATCGTGGAGCACAGACTGGGCCAGGTCACTATTGTGGAGCACAGACTGGGCCAGGGTCACTATCCTGGAGCACAGACTGGGCCAGGGTCACTATCCTGGAGCACAGACTGGGCCAGGGTCACTATCATGGAGGACAGACTGGGCCAGGGTCACTATCATGGAGCACAGACTGGGCCAGGGTCACTATCATGGAGCACAGACTGGGCCAGCGTCACTATCCTGGAGCAAAGACTGGGCCAGGGTCACTATCATGGAGCACAGACTGGGCCAGGGTCACTATCCTGGAGCCAAGACTGGGCCAGGGTCACTATCGTGGAGCACAGACAGCGCCAGGGTCACTATCCTGGAGCACAGACTGGGCCGGGGTCACTATCCTGGAGCACAGACTGGGCCAGGGTCACTATCCTGGAGCATAGACTGGGCCAGGGTCACTATCGTGGAGCACAGACTGGGCCAGGGTCACTATCCTGGAGCACAGACTGGGCCAGGTTCACTATCCCGAGGCACAGACTGGGCCAGGGTCACTATCCTGGAGCACAGACTGGGCCAGGGTCACTATCCTGGAGCACAGACAGGGCCGGGGTCACTATCCTGGAGCACAGACTGGGCTAGGGTCACTATCCTGGAGCATAGACTGGGCCAGGGTCACTATCGTGGAGCACAGACTGGGCCAGGGTCACTATCGTGGATCACAGACTGGGCCGGGGTCACTATCCCGGATCACAGACTGGGCCAGGGTCACTATCGTGGAGCACAGACTGGGCCAGGTCACTATCGTGGAGCACAGACTGGGCCAGGGTCACTATCCTGGAGCACAGACTGGGCCAGGGTCACTATCCTGGAGGACAGAATGGGCCAGGGTCACTATCCTGGAGCACAGACTGGGCCAGGGTCACTATCCTGGGGCACAGACTGGGCCAGGGTCACTATCCTGGAGCACAGACTGGGCCAGGGTCACTATCCTGGAGCACAGACTGGGCCGGGGTCACTATCCTGGAGCACAGACTGGGCCAGGGTCACTATCCTGGAGCATAGACTGGGCCAGGGTCACTATCGTGGAGCACAGACTGGGCCAGGGTCACTATCCTGGAGCACAGACTGGGCCAGGTTCACTATCCCGGGGCACAGACTGGGCCAGGGTCACTATCCTGGAGCACAGACTGGGCCAGGGTCACTATCCTGGAGCACAGACTGGGCCAGGTTCACTACCCCGGGGCACAAACTGGGCCAGGGTCACTATCCTGGAGCACAGACTGGGCTAGGGTCACTATCCTGGAGCACAGACTGGGCCAGGGTCACTATCCTGGAGCACAGACTGGGCCAGGGTCACTATCCTGGAGCACAGACTGGGCCAGGGTCACTATCCTGGAGCACAGACTGGGCCAGGGTCACTATCCTGGAGCACAGACTGGGCCAGGGTCACTATTGTGGAGCACAGATTGGGCCGGGGTCACTATCGTGGAGCATAGACTGGGCCGGGGTCACTATCCCGGAGCACAGACTGGGCCAGGGTCACTATCGTGGAGCACAGACTGGGCCAGGTCACTATCGTGGAGCACAGACTGGGCCAGGGTCACTATCCTGGAGCACAGACTGGGCCAGGGTCACTATCCTGGAGCACAGACTGGGCCAGGGTCACTATCCTGGAGCACAGACTGGGCCAGGGTCACTATCCTGGAGCACAGACTGGGCCAGGGTCACTATCGTGGTGCACAGACTGGGCCAGGTTCACTATCGTGGAGCACAGACTGGGCCAGGGTCACGATCGTGGAGCACAGACTGGGCCAGGGTCACTATCCTGGAGGACAGAAGGGGCCAGGGTCACTATCCTGGAGCGCAGACTGGGCCAGGGTCACTATCCTGGGGCACAGACTGGGCCAGGGTCACTATCCTGGAGCACAGACTGGGCCAGGGTCACTATCGTGGAGCACAGACTGGGCCAGGGTCACTATCCTGGAGCACAGACTGGGCCAGGGTCACTATCCTGGAGCACAGACTGGGCCAGGGTCACTATCCTGGAGCACAGACTGGGCCAGGGTCACTATCCTGGAGCACAGACTGGGCCAGGGTCACTATCCTGGAGCACAGACTGGGCCAGGGTCACTATCCTGGAGCACAGACTGGGCCAGGGTCACTATCCTGGAGCACAGACTGGGCCAGGGTCACTATCCTGGAGCACAGACTGGGCCAGGGTCACTATCCTGGAGCACAGACTGGGCCAGGGTCACTATCCTGGAGCACAGACTGGGCCAGGGTCACTATTGTGGAGCACAGATTGGGCCGGGGTCACTATCGTGGAGCACAGACTGGGCCGGGGTCACTATCCCGGAGCACAGACTGGGCCAGGGTCACTATCGTGGAGCACAGACTGGGCCAGGTCACTATCGTGGAGCACAGACTGGGCCAGGGTCACTATCCTGGAGCACAGACTGGGCCAGGGTCACTATCCTGGAGCACAGACTGGGCCAGGGTCACTATCCTGGAGCACAGACTGGGCCAGGGTCACTATCCTGGAGCACAGACTGGGCCAGGGTCACTATCGTGGTGCACAGACTGGGCCAGGGTCGCTATCGTGGAGCACAGACTGGGCCAGGGTCACGATCGTGGAGCACAGACTGGGCCAGGGTCACTATCCTGGAGGACAGAATGGGCCAGGGTCACTATCCTGGAGCGCAGACTGGGCCAGGGTCACTATCCTGGGGCACAGACTGGGCCAGGGTCACTATCCTGGAGCACAGACTGGGCCAGGGTCACTGTCGTGGAGCACAGACTGGGCCAGGGTCACTATCCTGGAGCACAGGCTGGGCCAGGGTCACTATCCTGGAGCACAGACTGGGCCAGGGTCACTTTCCTGGAGCACAGACTGGGCCAGGTTCACTATCCTGGAGCACAGAATGGGCCAGGGTCACTATCCTGGAGCACAGACTGGGCCAGGGTCACTACCCTGGAGCACAGACTGGGCCAGGTTCACTATCCTGGAGCACAGACTGGGCCAGGGTCACTATCCTGGAGCACAGACTGGGCCAGGGTCACTATCCTGGAGCACAGACTGGGCCAGGGTCACTATCGTGGAGCACAGACTGGGCCAGGGTCACTATCCTGGAGCACAGACTGGGCCAGGGTCACTATCGTGGAGCACAGACTGGGCCGGGGTCACTATCGTGGAGCACAGACTGGGCCGGGGTCACTATCGTGGAGCACAGACTGGGCCAGGGTCACTATCCTGCAGCACAGACTGGGCCAGGTTCACCATCGTGGAGCATAGACTGGGCCGGGGTCACTATCCTGGAGCACAGACTGGGCCAGGGTCACTATCCTGGATCACAGACTGGGCCAGGGTCACTATCCTGGAGCACAGACTGGGCCAGGTCACTGTCGTGGAGCACAGACTGCGCCAGGATCACTATCATGGAGCACAGACTGGGCCAGGGTCACTATCATGGAGCACAGACTGGGCCAGGTCACTATCCTGGAGCACAGACTGGGCCAGGGTCACCATTGTGGAGCACAGACTGGGCCAGGGTCACTATCGTGGAGCACAGACTGGGCCAGGTCACTATCGTGGAGCACAGACTGGGCCAGAGTCACTATCCTGGAGCACAGACTGGGCCAGGGTCACTATCCTGGAGCACAGACTGGGCCAGGGTCACTATCCTGGAGCACAGACTGGGCCAGGGTCACTATCCTGGAGCACAGACTGGGCCAGGGTCACTATCGTGGTGCACAGACTGGGTCAGGGTCACTATCGTGGAGCACAGACTGGGCCAGGGTCACTATCCTGGAGCACAGACTGGGCCAGGTTCACTATGCCGGGGCACAGACTGGGCCAGGGTCACTATCCTGGAGCACAGACTGGGCCAGGGTCACTATCCTGGAGCACAGACTGGGCCAGGTTCACTTCCCCGGGGCACAGACTGGGCCAGGGTCACTATCCTGGAGCACAGACTGGGCCAGGGTCACTATCCTGGAGCACAGACTGGGCCAGGGTCACTATCCTGGAGCACAGACTGGGCCAGGGTCACTATCCTGGAGCACAGACTGGGCCAGGGTCACTTTCCTGGAGCACAGACTGGGCCAGGGTCACGATCCTGGAGCACAGACTGGGCCAGGGTCACTATCCTGGAGCACAGACTGGGCCAGGGTCACTATTGTGGAGCACAGATTGGGCCGGGGTCACTATCGTGGATCACAGACTGGGCCGGGGTCACTATCCCGGATCACAGACTGGGCCAGGGTCACGATCGTGGAGCACAGACTGGGCCAGGTCACTATCGTGGAGCAGAGACTGGGCCAGGGTCACTATCCTGGAGCACAGACTGGGCCAGGGTCACTATCCTGGAGGACAGAATGGGCCAGGGTCACTATCCTGGAGCACAGACTGGGCCAGGGTCACTATCCTGGGGCACAGACTGGGCCAGGGTCACTATCCTGGAGCACAGACTGGGCCAGGGTCACTATCCTGGAGCACAGACTGGGCCGGGGTCACTATCCTGGAGCACAGACTGGGCCAGGGTCACTATCCTGGAGCATAGACTGGGCCAGGGTCACTATCGTGGAGCACAGACTGGGCCAGGGTCACTATCCTGGAGCACAGACTGGGCCAGGGTCACTATTGTGGAGCACAGATTGGGCCGGGGTCACTATCGTGGAGCATAGACTGGGCCGGGGTCACTATCCCGGAGCACAGACTGGGCCAGGGTCACTATCGTGGAGCACAGACTGGGCCAGGTCACTATCGTGGAGCACAGACTGGGCCAGGGTCACTATCCTGGAGCACAGACTGGGCCAGGGTCACTATCCTGGAGCACAGACTGGGCCAGGGTCACTATCCTGGAGCACAGACTGGGCCAGGGTCACTATCCTGGAGCACAGACTGGGCCAGGGTCACTATCGTGGTGCACAGACTGGGCCAGGGTCACTATCGTGGAGCACAGACTGGGCCAGGGTCACGATCGTGGAGCACAGACTGGGCCAGGGTCACTATCCTGGAGGACAGAATGGGCCAGGGTCACTATCCTGGCGCGCAGACTGGGCCAGGGTCACTATCCTGGGGCACAGACTGGGCCAGGGTCACTATCCTGGAGCACAGACTGGGCCAGGGTCACTATCGTGGAGCACAGACTGGGCCAGGGTCACTATCCTGGAGCACAGACTGGGCCAGGGTCACGATCCTGGAGCACAGACTGGGCCAGGGTCACTATCCTGGAGCACAGACTGGGCCAGGGTCACTATCCTGGAGCACAGACTGGGCCAGGGTCACTATCCTGGAGCACAGACTGGGCCAGGGTCACTATCCTGGAGCACAGACTGGGCCAGGGTCACTATCCTGGAGCACAGACTGGGCCAGGGTCACTATCCTGGAGCACAGACTGGGCCAGGGTCACTATCCTGGAGCACAGACTGGGCCAGGGTCACTATTGTGGAGCACAGATTGGGCCGGGGTCACTATCGTGGAGCATAGACTGGGCCGGGGTCACTATCCCGGAGCACAGACTGGGCCAGGGTCACTATCGTGGAGCAGAGACTGGGCCAGGTCACTATCGTGGAGCACAGACTGGGCCAGGGTCACTATCCTGGAGCACAGACTGGGCCAGGGTCACTATCCTGGAGCACAGACTGGGCCAGGGTCACTATCCTGGAGCACAGACTGGGCCAGGGTCACTATCCTGGAGCACAGACTGGGCCAGGGTCACTATCATGGTGCACAGACTGGGCCAGGGTCGCTATCGTGGAGCACAGACTGGGCCAGGTCACTATCCTGGAGCACAGACTGGGCCAGGGTCACCATTGTGGAGCACAGACTGGGCCAGGGTCACTATCGTGGAGCACAGACTGGGCCAGGTCACTATCGTGGAGCACAGACTGGGCCAGAGTCACTATCCTGGAGCACAGACTGGGCCAGGGTCACTATCCTGGAGCACAGACTGGACCAGGGTCACTATCCTGGAGCACAGACTGGGCCAGGGTCACTATCCTGGAGCACAGACTGGGCCAGGGTCACTATCGTGGTGCACAGACTGGGCCAGGGTCACTATCCTGGAGCACAGACTGGGCCAGGTTCTAAATGCCGGGGCACAGACTGGGCCAGGGTCACTATCCTGGAGCACAGACTGGGCCAGGGTCACTATCCTGGAGCACAGACTGGGCAAGGTTCACTTCCCCGGGGCACAGACTGGGCCAGGGTCACTATCCTGGAGCACAGACTGGGCCAGGGTCACTATCCTGGAGCACAGACTGGGCCAGGGTCACTATCCTGGAGCACAGACTGGGCCAGGGTCACTATCCTGGAGCACAGACTGGGCCAGGGTCACTATCCTGGAGCACAGACTGGGCCAGGGTCACGATCCTGGAGCACAGACTGGGCCAGGGTCACTATCCTGGAGCACAGACTGGGCCAGGGTCACTATTGTGGAGCACAGATTGGGCCGGGGTCACTATCGTGGATCACAGACTGGGCCGGGGTCACTATCCCGGATCACAGACTGGGCCAGGGTCACTATCGTGGAGCACAGACTGGGCCAGGTCACTATTGTGGAGCACAGACTGGGCCAGGGTCACTATCCTGGAGCACAGACTGGGCCAGGGTCACTATCCTGGAGCACAGACTGGGCCAGGGTCACTATCATGGAGGACAGACTGGGCCAGGGTCACTATCATGGAGCACAGACTGGGCCAGCGTCACTATCCTGGAGCAAAGACTGGGCCAGGGTCACTATCATGGAGCACAGACTGGGCCAGGGTCACTATCCTGGAGCCAAGACTGGGCCAGGGTCACTATCGTGGAGCACAGACAGCGCCAGGGTCACTATCCTGGAGCACAGACTGGGCTGGGGTCACTATCCTGGAGCACAGACTGGGCCAGGGTCACTATCCTGGAGCATAGACTGGGCCAGGGTCACTATCGTGGAGCACAGACTGGGCCAGGGTCACTATCCTGGAGCACAGACTGGGCCAGGTTCACTATCCCGAGGCACAGACTGGGCCAGGGTCACTATCCTGGAGCACAGACTGGGCCAGGGTCACTATCCTGGAGCACAGACAGGGCCGGGGTCACTATCCTGGAGCACAGACTGGGCTAGGGTCACTATCCTGGAGCATAGACTGGGCCAGGGTCACTATCGTGGAGCACAGACTGGGCCAGGGTCACTATCGTGGATCACAGACTGGGCCGGGGTCACTATCCCGGATCACAGACTGGGCCAGGGTCACTATCGTGGAGCACAGACTGGGCCAGGTCACTATCGTGGAGCACAGACTGGGCCAGGGTCACTATCCTGGAGCACAGACTGGGCCAGGGTCACTATCCTGGAGGACAGAATGGGCCAGGGTCACTATCCTGGAGCACAGACTGGGCCAGGGTCACTATCCTGGGGCACAGACTGGGCCAGGGTCACTATCCTGGAGCACAGACTGGGCCAGGGTCACTATCCTGGAGCACAGACTGGGCCGGGGTCACTATCCTGGAGCACAGACTGGGCCAGGGTCACTATCCTGGAGCATAGACTGGGCCAGGGTCACTATCGTGGAGCACAGACTGGGCCAGGGTCACTATCCTGGAGCACAGACTGGGCCAGGTTCACTATCCCGGGGCACAGACTGGGCCAGGGTCACTATCCTGGAGCACAGACTGGGCCAGGGTCACTATCCTGGAGCACAGACTGGGCCAGGTTCACTACCCCGGGGCACAAACTGGGCCAGGGTCACTATCCTGGAGCACAGACTGGGCTAGGGTCACTATCCTGGAGCACAGACTGGGCCAGGGTCACTATCCTGGAGCACAGACTGGGCCAGGGTCACTATCCTGGAGCACAGACTGGGCCAGGGTCACTATCCTGGAGCACAGACTGGGCCAGGGTCACTATCCTGGAGCACAGACTGGGCCAGGGTCACTATTGTGGAGCACAGATTGGGCCGGGGTCACTATCGTGGAGCATAGACTGGGCCGGGGTCACTATCCCGGAGCACAGACTGGGCCAGGGTCACTATCGTGGAGCACAGACTGGGCCAGGTCACTATCGTGGAGCACAGACTGGGCCAGGGTCACTATCCTGGAGCACAGACTGGGCCAGGGTCACTATCCTGGAGCACAGACTGGGCCAGGGTCACTATCCTGGAGCACAGACTGGGCCAGGGTCACTATCCTGGAGCACAGACTGGGCCAGGGTCACTATCGTGGTGCACAGACTGGGCCAGGGTCACTATCGTGGAGCACAGACTGGGCCAGGGTCACGATCGTGGAGCACAGACTGGGCCAGGGTCACTATCCTGGAGGACAGAAGGGGCCAGGGTCACTATCCTGGAGCGCAGACTGGGCCAGGGTCACTATCCTGGGGCACAGACTGGGCCAGGGTCACTATCCTGGAGCACAGACTGGGCCAGGGTCACTATCGTGGAGCACAGACTGGGCCAGGGTCACTATCCTGGAGCACAGACTGGGCCAGGGTCACTATCCTGGAGCACAGACTGGGCCAGGGTCACTATCCTGGAGCACAGACTGGGCCAGGGTCACTATCCTGGAGCACAGACTGGGCCAGGGTCACTATCCTGGAGCACAGACTGGGCCAGGGTCACTATCCTGGAGCACAGACTGGGCCAGGGTCACTATCCTGGAGCACAGACTGGGCCAGGGTCACTATCCTGGAGCACAGACTGGGCCAGGGTCACTATCCTGGAGCACAGACTGGGCCAGGGTCACTATCCTGGAGCACAGACTGGGCCAGGGTCACTATTGTGGAGCACAGATTGGGCCGGGGTCACTATCGTGGAGCACAGACTGGGCCGGGGTCACTATCCCGGAGCACAGACTGGGCCAGGGTCACTATCGTGGAGCACAGACTGGGCCAGGTCACTATCGTGGAGCACAGACTGGGCCAGGGTCACTATCCTGGAGCACAGACTGGGCCAGGGTCACTATCCTGGAGCACAGACTGGGCCAGGGTCACTATCCTGGAGCACAGACTGGGCCAGGGTCACTATCCTGGAGCACAGACTGGGCCAGGGTCACTATCGTGGTGCACAGACTGGGCCAGGGTCGCTATCGTGGAGCACAGACTGGGCCAGGGTCACGATCGTGGAGCACAGACTGGGCCAGGGTCACTATCCTGGAGGACAGAATGGGCCAGGGTCACTATCCTGGAGCGCAGACTGGGCCAGGGTCACTATCCTGGGGCACAGACTGGGCCAGGGTCACTATCCTGGAGCACAGACTGGGCCAGGGTCACTGTCGTGGAGCACAGACTGGGCCAGGGTCACTATCCTGGAGCACAGGCTGGGCCAGGGTCACTATCCTGGAGCACAGACTGGGCCAGGGTCACTATCCTGGAGCACAGACTGGGCCAGGGTCACTATCGTGGTGCACAGACTGGGCCAGGGTCACTATCGTGGAGCACAGACTGGGCCAGGGTCACTATCGTGGAGCACAGACTGGGCCAGGGTCACTATCCTGGAGGACAGAATGGGCCAGGGTCACTATCCTGGAGCGCAGACTGGGCCAGGGTCACTATCCTGGGGCACAGACTGGGCCAGGGTCACTATCCTGGAGCACAGACTGGGCCAGGGTCACTATCGTGGAGCACAGACTGGGCCAGGGTCACTATCCTGGAGCACAGACTGGGCCAGGGTCACTATCCTGGAGCACAGACTGGGCCAGGGTCACTATCCTGGAGCACAGACTGGGCCAGGGTCACTATCATGGAGGACAGACTGGGCCAGGGTCACTATCATGGAGCACAGACTGGGCCAGCGTCACTATCCTGGAGCCAAGACTGGGCCAGGGTCACTATCGTGGAGCACAGACAGCGCCAGGGTCACTATCCTGGAGCACAGACTGGGCTGGGGTCACTATCCTGGAGCACAGACTGGGCCAGGGTCACTATCCTGGAGCATAGACTGGGCCAGAGTCACTATCGTGGAGCACAGACTGGGCCAGGGTCACTATCCTGGAGCACAGACTGGGCCAGGTTCACTATCCCGGGGCACAGACTGGGCCAGGGTCACTATCCTGGAGCACAGACTGGGCCAGGGTCACTATCCTGGAGCACAGACTGGGCCGGGGTCACTATCCTGGAGCACAGACTGGGCCAGGGTCACTATCCTGGAGCACAGACTGGGCCACGGTCACTATCGTGGAGCACAGACTGGGCCAGGGTCACTATCCTGGAGCACAGACTGGGCCAGGTTCACTATCCCGGGGCACAGACTGGGCCAGGGTCACTATCCTGGAGCACAGACTGGGCCAGGGTCACTATCCTGGAGCACAGACTGGGCCAGGTTCACTACCCCGGGGCACAGACTGGGCCAGGGTCACTATCCTGGAGCACAGACTGGGCTAGGGTCACTATCCTGGAGCACAGACTGGGCCAGGGTCACTATCCTGGAGCACAGACTGGGCCAGGGTCACTGTCCTGGAGCACAGACTGGGCCAGGGTCACTATCCTGGAGCACAGACTGGGCCAGGGTCACTATCCTGGAGCACAGACTGGGCCAGGGTCACTATTGTGGAGCACAGATTGGGCCGGGGTCACTATCGTGGAGCATAGACTGGGCCGGGGACACTATCCCGGAGCACAGACTGGGCCAGGGTCACTGTCGTGGAGCACAGACTGGGCCAGGTCACTATCGTGGAGCACAGACTGGGCCAGGGTCACTATCCTGGAGCACAGACTGGGCCAGGGTCACTATCCTGGAGCACAGACTGGGCCAGGGTCACTATCCTGGAGCACAGACTGGGCCAGGGTCACTATCCTGGAGCACAGACTGGGCCAGGGTAACTATCGTGGTGCACAGACTGGGCCAGGGTCACTATCGTGGAGCACAGACTGGGCCAGGGTCACGATCGTGGAGCACAGACTGGGCCAGGGTCACTATCCTGGAGGACAGAATGGGCCAGGGTCACTATCCTGGAGCGCAGACTGGGCCAGGTCACTATCCTGGGGCACAGACTGGGCCAGGGTCACTATCCTGGAGCACAGACTGGGCCAGGGTCACTATCGTGGAGCACAGACTGGGCCAGGGTCACTATCCTGGAGCACAGACTGGGCCAGGGTCACTATCCTGGAGCACAGACTGGGCCAGGGTCACTATCCTGGAGCACAGACTGGGCCAGGGTCACTATCCTGGAGCACAGACTGGGCCAGGGTCACTATCCTGGAGCACAGACTGGGCCAGGGTCACTATCCTGGAGCACAGACTGGGCCAGGGTCACTATCCTGGAGCACAGACTGGGCCAGGGTCACTATCCTGGAGCACAGACTGGGCCAGGGTCACTATCCTGGAGCACAGACTGGGCCAGGGTCACTATTGTGGAGCACAGATTGGGCCGGGGTCACTATCGTGGAGCATAGACTGGGCCGGGGTCACTATCCCGGAGCACAGACTGGGCCAGGGTCACTATCGTGGAGCACAGACTGGGCCAGGTCACTATCGTGGAGCACAGACTGGGCCAGGGTCACTATCCTGGAGCACAGACTGGGCCAGGGTCACTATCCTGGAGCACAGACTGGGCCAGGGTCACTATCCTGGAGCACAGACTGGGCCAGGGTCACTATCCTGGAGCACAGACTGGGCCAGGGTCACTATCGTGGTGCACAGACTGGGCCAGGGTCACTATCGTGGAGCACAGACTGGGCCAGGGTCACGATCGTGGAGCACAGACTGGGCCAGGGTCACTATCCTGGAGGACAGAATGGGCCAGGGTCACTATCCTGGAGCGCAGACTGGGCCAGGGTCACTATCCTGGGGCACAGACTGGGCCAGGGTCACTATCCTGGAGCACAGACTGGGCCAGGGTCACTATCGTGGAGCACATACTGGGCCAGGGTCACTATCCTGGAGCACAGACTGGGCCAGGGTCACTATCCTGGAGCACAGACTGGGCCAGGGTCACTATCCTGGAGCACAGACTGGGCCAGGGTCACTATCGTGGTGCACAGACTGGGCCAGGGTCACTATCGTGGAGCACAGACTGGGCCAGGGTCACTATCGTGGAGCACAGACTGGGCCAGGGTCACTATCCTGGAGGACAGAATGGGCCAGGGTCACTATCCTGGAGCGCAGACTGGGCCAGGGTCACTATCCTGGGGCACAGACTGGGCCAGGGTCACTATCCTGGAGCACAGACTGGGCCAGGGTCACTATCGTGGAGCACAGACTGGGCCAGGGTCACTATCCTGGAGCACAGACTGGGCCAGGGTCACTATCCTGGAGCACAGACTGGGCCAGGGTCACTATCCTGGAGCACAGACTGGGCCAGGGTCACTATCATGGAGGACAGACTGGGCCAGGGTCACTATCATGGAGCACAGACTGGGCCAGCGTCACTATCCTGGAGCAAAGACTGGGCCAGGGTCACTATCATGGAGCACAGACTGGGCCAGGGTCACTATCCTGGAGCAAAGACTGGGCCAGGGTCACTATCGCGGAGCACAGACAGCGCCAGGGTCACTATCCTGGAGCACAGACTGGGCTGGGGTCACTATCCTGGAGCACAGACTGGGCCAGGGTCACTATCCTGGAGCACAGACTGGGCCAGGGTCACTATCGTGGAGCACAGACTGGGCCAGGGTCACTATCCTGGAGCACAGACTGGGCCAGGTTCACTATCCCGGGGCACAGACTGGGCCAGGGTCACTATCCTGGAGCACAGACTGGGCCAGGTTCACTGCCCCGGGGCACAGACTGGGCCAGGGTCACTATCCTGGAGCACAGACTGGGCCAGGGTCACTATCCTGGAGCACAGACTGGGCCAGGGTCACTATCCTGGAGCACAGACTGGGCCAGGGTCACTATCCTGGAGCACAGACTGGGCCAGGGTCACTATCCTGGAGCACAGACTGGGCCGGGGTCACTATCCCGGAGCACAGACTGGGCCAGGGTCACTGTCGTGGAGCACAGACTGGGCCAGGTCACTATCGTGGAGCACAGACTGGGCCAGGGTCACTATCCTGTAGCACAGACTGGGCCAGGGTCACTATCATGGAGGACAGACTGGGCCAGGGTCACTATCATGGAGCACAGACTGGGCCAGGGTCACTATCCTGGAGCAAAGACTGGGCCAGGGTCACTATCGTGGAGCACAGACAGGGCCAGGGTCACTATCCCGGGGCACAGACTGGGCCAGGGTCACTATCCTGGAGCACAGACTGGGCTAGGGTCACTATCCTGGAGCACAGAATGGGCCAGGGTCACTATCCTGGAGCACAGACTGGGCCAGGGTCACTATCCTGGAGCACAGACTGGGCCAGGGTCACTATCCTGGAGCACAGACTGGGCCAGGGTCACTATCATGGAGGACAGACTGGGCCAGGGTCACTATCATGGAGCACAGACTGGGCCAGGGTCACTATCCTGGAGCAAAGACTGGGCCAGGGTCACTATCATGGAGCACAGACTGGGCCAGGGTCACTATCCTGGAGCAAAGACTGGGCCAGGGTCACTATCGTGGAGCACAGACAGGGCCAGGGTCACTATCCCGGGGCACAGACTGGGCCAGGGTCTCTCTCCTGGAGCACAGACTGGGCCAGGGTCACTATCCTGGAGCACAGAATGGGCCGGGGTCACTATCCTGGACCACAGACTGGGCCAGGGTCACTATCCTGGAGCACAGACTGGGCCAGGGTCACTATCCTGGAGCACAGACTGGGCCAGGGTCACTATCCTGGAGCACAGAATGGGCCAGGTTCACTATCCTGGAGCACAGAATGGGCCAGGGTCACTATCCTGGAGCACAGACTGGGCCAGGTTCACTATCCTGGAGCACAGACTGGGCCAGGTCACTATCCTGGAGCACAGACTGGGCCAGGGTCACTATTGTGGAGCACAGACTGGGCCAGGGTCACTATCGTGGAGCACAGACTGGGCCAGGTCACTATCGTGGAGCACAGACTGGGCCAGAGTCACTATCCTGGAGCACAGACTGGGCCAGGGTCACTATCCTGGAGCACAGACTGGGCCAGGGTCACTATCCTGGAGCACAGACTGGGCCAGGGTCACTATCCTGGAGCACAGACTGGGCCAGGGTCACTATCGTGGAGCACAGACTGGGCCAGGGTCACTATCCTGGAGGACAGAATGGGCCAGGGTCACTATCCTGGAGCACAGACTGGGCCAGGGTCACTATCCTGGGGCACAGACTGGGCCAGGGTCACTATCCTGGGGCACAGACTGGGCCAGGGTCACTATCCTGGAGCACAGACTGGGCCAGTTTCACTATCGTGGAGCACAGACTGGGCCAGGGTCACTATCCTGGAGCACAGACTGGGCCAGGGTCACTATCCTGGAGCACAGACTGGGCCAGGGTCACTATCATGGAGCACAGACTGGGCCAGGGTCACTATCCTGGAGCAAAGACTGGGCCAGGGTCACTATCGTGGAGCACAGACAGGGCCAGGGTCACTATCCCGGGGCACAGACTGGGCCAGGGTCACTGTCCTGGAGCACAGAATGGGCCAGGGTCACTATCCTGGACCACAGACTGGGCAGGGTCACTATCCTGGAGCACAGACTGGGCCAGGGTCACTATCCTGGAGCACAGACTGGGCCAGGGTCACCATCCTGGAGCACAGACTGGGCCAGGTTCACTATCCTGGAGCACAGAATGGGCCAAGGTCACTATCCTGGAGCACAGACTGGGCCAGGGTCACTACCCTGGAGCACAGACTGGGCCAGGGTCACTAACCTGGAGCACAGACTGGGCCAGGGTCACTATTCTGGAGCACAGACTGGGCCAGGGTCACTATCCTGGAGCACAGACTTTGCCAGGGTCACTATCGTGGAGCACAGACTGGGCCAGGGTCACTATCCTGGAGCACAGACTGGGCCAGGGTCACGATCCTGGAGCGCAGAATGGGCCAGGGTCACTATCCTGGAGCACAGACTGGGCCAGGGTCACTATCGTGGAGCACAGACAGGGCCAGGGTCACTATCCTGTAGCACAGACTGGGCCAGGGTCACTATCCTGGAGCACAGACTGGGCCAGGGTCACTATCCTGGAGCACAGACTGGGCCAGGTTCACTATCGTGGAGCACAGACTGGGCCAGGGTCACTATCGTGGAGCACAGACTGGGCCAGGGTCACTATCCTGGAGCACAGACTGGGCCAGGGTCACTATCCTGGAGCACAGACTGGGCCAGGGTCACTATCCTAAAGCACAGCCTGTGCCAGGGTCTCTATCGAGGAGCATAGACTGGGCCAGGGACACTATCCTGGAGCACAGACTGGGCCAGGGTCACTATCCTGGAGCACAGACTGGGCCAGGGTCACTATCCTGGAGCACAGACTGGGCCAGGGTCACTATCCTGGAGCACAGACTGGGCCAGGGTCACTATCGAGGAGCACAGACTGGGCCAGGGTCACTATCCTGGAGCACAGACTGGGCCAGGGTCCCTATCCTGGAGCACAGACTGGGCCAGGGTCACTATCCTGGAGCACAGATTGGGCCAGGGTCACTATCCTGGAGCACAGACTCGGCCAGGGTCACTATCCTGGAGCACAGACTGGGCCAGGGTCACTATCCTAAAGCACAGACTGGGCCAGGGTCACTATCCTGGAGCACAGACTGGGCCAGGGTCACTATCCTGGGGCACAGACTGGGCCAGGGTCACTATCCTGGAGCACAGTCTGGGCCAGGGTCACTATCCTGGAGCACAGACTGGGCCAGGGTCACTATCCTGGAGCACAGACTGGGCCCGGGTCACTCTCCTGGAGCACAGACTGGGCCAGGGTCACTATCCTGGAGCATAGACTGGGCCAGGGTCACTATCCTGGAGCACAGACTGGGCCAGGGTCACTGTCGTGGTGCACAGACTGGGCCAGGGTCACTATCGTGGAGCACAGACTGGGCCACGGTCACTATCCTGGAGCACAGACTGGGCCAGGGTCACTATCCTGGGGCACAGACTGGGCCAGGGTCACTATCCTGGAGCACAGACTGGGCCAGGGTCACTATCGTGGAGCACAGACTGGGCCAGGGTCACTATCCTGGAGTACAGACTGGGCCAGGGTCACTATCCTGAAGCACAGACTGGGCCAGGGTCACTATCATGGAGGACAGACTGGGCCAGGGTCACTCTCATGGAGCACAGACTGGGCCAGGGTCACTATCCTGGAGCAAAGACTGGGCCAGGGTCACTATCGTGGAGCACAGACAGGGCCAGGGTCACTATCCCGGTGCACAGACTGGGCCAGGGTCACTATCCTGGACCACAGACTGGGCCAGGGTCACTATCCTGGAGCACAGACTGGGCCAGGGTCACTTTCCTGGAGCACAGACTGGGCCAGGTTCACTATCCTGGAGCACAGAATGGGCCAGGGTCACTATCCTGGAGCACAGACTGGGCCAGGGTCACTACCCTGGAGCACAGACTGGGCCAGGTTCACTATCCTGGAGCACAGACTGGGCCAGGGTCACTATCCTGGAGCACAGACTGGGCCAGGGTCACTATCCTGGAGCACAGACTGGGCCAGGGTCACTATCGTGGAGCACAGACTGGGCCAGGGTCACTATCCTGGAGCACAGACTGGGCCAGGGTTACTATCGTGGAGCACAGACTGGGCCGGGGTCACTATCGTGGAGCACAGACTGGGCCGGGTTCACTATCGTGGAGCACAGACTGGGCCAGGGTCACTATCCTGCAGCACAGACTGGGCCAGGTTCACCATCGTGGAGCATAGACTGGGCCGGGGTCACTATCCTGGAGCACAGACTGGGCCAGGGTCACTATCCTGGATCACAGACTGGGCCAGGGTCACTATCCTGGAGCACAGACTGGGCCAGGTCACTGTCGTGGAGCACAGACTGGGTCAGGGTCACTATCGTGGAGCACAGACTGGGCCAGGGTCACTATCCTGGAGCACAGACTGGGCCAGGTTCACTATGCCGGGGCACAGACTGGGCCAGGGTCACTATCCTGGAGCACAGACTGGGCCAGGGTCACTTCCCCGGGGCACAGACTGGGCCAGGGTCACTATCCTGGAGCACAGACTGGGCCAGGGTCACTATCCTGGAGCACAGACTGGGCCAGGGTCACTATCCTGGAGCACAGACTGGGCCATGTTCACTATCCTGGAGCACAGACTGGGCCAGGGTCACTATCCTGGAGCACAGACTGGGCCAGGGTCACTTCCCCGGGGCACAGACTGGGCCAGGGTCACTATCCTGGAGCACAGACTGGGCCAGGGTCACTATCCTGGAGCACAGACTGGGCCAGGGTCACTATCCTGGAGCACAGACTGGGCCAGGGTCACTATCCTGGAGCACAGACTGGGCCAGGGTCACTATCCTGGAGCACAGACTGGGCCAGGGTCACGATCCTGGAGCACAGACTGGGCCAGGGTCACTATCCTGGAGCACAGACTGGGCCAGGGTCACTATTGTGGAGCACAGATTGGGCCGGGGTCACTATCGTGGATCACAGACTGGGCCGGGGTCACTATCCCGGATCACAGACTGGGCCAGGGTCACTATCGTGGAGCACAGACTGGGCCAGGTCACTATCGTGGAGCACAGACTGGGCCAGGGTCACTATCCTGGAGCACAGACTGGGCCAGGGTCACTATCCTGGAGCACAGACTGGGCCAGGGTCATTATCCTGGAGCACAGACTGGGCCAGGGTCACGATCCTGGAGCACAGACTGGGCCAGGGTCACTATCGTGGTGCACAGACTGGGCCAGGGTCACTATCGTGGAGCACAGACTGGGCCAGGGTCACTATCGTGGAGCACAGACTGGGCCAGGGTCACTATCCTGGAGGGCAGAATGGGCCAGGGTCACTATCCTGGAGCGCAGACTGGGCCAGGGTCACTATCCTGGGGCACAGACTGGGCCAGGGTCACTATCCTGGAGCACAGACTGGGCCAGGGTCACTATCATGGAGGACAGACTGGGCCAGGGTCACTATCATGGAGCACAGACTGGGCCAGGGTCACTATCCTGGAGGACAGAATGGGCCAGGGTCACTATCCTGGAGCGCAGACTGGGCCAGGGTCACTATCCTGGGGCACAGACTGGGCCAGGGTCACTATCCTGGAGCACAGACTGGGCCAGGGTCACTATCATGGAGGACAGACTGGGCCAGGGTCACTATCGTGGAGCACAGACTGGGCCAGGGTCACGATCCTGGAGGACAGAATGGGCCAGGGTCACTATCCTGGAGCACAGACTGGGCCAGGGTCACTATCCTGGGGCACAGACTGGGCCAGGGTCACTATCCTGGGGCACAGACTGGGCCAGGGTCACTATCCTGGAGCACAGACTGGGCCAGTTTCACTATCGTGGAGCACAGACTGGGCCAGGGTCACTATCCTGGAGCACAGACTGGGCCAGGGTCACTATCCTGGAGCACAGACTGGGCCAGGGTCACTATCATGGAGCACAGACTGGGCCAGGGTCACTATCCTGGAGCAAAGACTGGGCCAGGGTCACTATCGTGGAGCACAGACAGGGCCAGGGTCACTATCCCGGGGCACAGACTGGGCCAGGGTCACTGTCCTGGAGCACAGAATGGGCCAGGGTCACTATCCTGGACCACAGACTGGGCAGGGTCACTATCCTGGAGCACAGACTTTGCCAGGGTCACTATCGTGGAGCACAGACTGGGCCAGGGTCACTATCCTGGAGCACAGACTGGGCCAGGGTCACGATCCTGGAGCGCAGAATGGGCCAGGGTCACTATCCTGGAGCACAGACTGGGCCAGGGTCACTATCGTGGAGCACAGACAGGGCCAGGGTCACTATCCTGTAGCACAGACTGGGCCAGGGTCACTATCCTGGAGCACAGACTGGGCCAGGGTCACTATCCTGGAGCACAGACTGGGCCAGGGTCACTATCGTGGAGCACAGACTGGGCCAGGGTCACTATCGTGGAGCACAGACTGGGCCAGGGTCACTATCCTGGAGCACAGACTGGGCCAGGGTCACTATCCTGGAGCACAGACTGGGCCAGGGTCACTATCCTAAAGCACAGCCTGTGCCAGGGTCTCTATCGAGGAGCATAGACTGGGCCAGGGACACTATCCTGGAGCACAGACTGGGCCAGGGTCACTATCCTGGAGCACAGACTGGGCCAGGGTCACTATCCTGGAGCACAGACTGGGCCAGGGTCACTATCCTGGAGCACAGACTGGGCCAGGGTCACTATCGAGGAGCACAGACTGGGCCAGGGTCACTATCCTGGAGCACAGACTGGGCCAGGGTCCCTATCCTGGAGCACAGACTGGGCCAGGGTCACTATCCTGGAGCACAGATTGGGCCAGGGTCACTATCCTGGAGCACAGACTCGGCCAGGGTCACTATCCTGGAGCACAGACTGGGCCAGGGTCACTATCCTAAAGCACAGACTGGGCCAGGGTCACTATCCTGGAGCACAGACTGGGCCAGGGTCACTATCCTGGGGCACAGACTGGGCCAGGGTCACTATCCTGGAGCACAGACTGGGCCAGGGTCACTATCCTGGAGCACAGACTGGGCCAGGGTCACTATCCTGGAGCACAGACTGGGCCCGGGTCACTCTCCTGGAGCACAGACTGGGCCAGGGTCACTATCCTGGAGCATAGACTGGGCCAGGGTCACTATCCTGGAGCACAGACTGGGCCAGGGTCACTGTCGTGGTGCACAGACTGGGCCAGGGTCACTATCGTGGAGCACAGACTGGGCCACGGTCACTATCCTGGAGCACAGACTGGGCCAGGGTCACTATCCTGGGGCACAGACTGGGCCAGGGTCACTATCCTGGAGCACAGACTGGGCCAGGGTCACTATCGTGGAGCACAGACTGGGCCAGGGTCACTATCCTGGAGTACAGACTGGGCCAGGGTCACTATCCTGAAGCACAGACTGGGCCAGGGTCACTATCATGGAGGACAGACTGGGCCAGGGTCACTCTCATGGAGCACAGACTGGGCCAGGGTCACTATCCTGGAGCAAAGACTGGGCCAGGGTCACTATCGTGGAGCACAGACAGGGCCAGGGTCACTATCCCGGTGCACAGACTGGGCCAGGGTCACTATCCTGGACCACAGACTGGGCCAGGGTCACTATCCTGGAGCACAGACTGGGCCAGGGTCACTTTCCTGGAGCACAGACTGGGCCAGGTTCACTATCCTGGAGCACAGAATGGGCCAGGGTCACTATCCTGGAGCACAGACTGGGCCAGGGTCACTACCCTGGAGCACAGACTGGGCCAGGTTCACTATCCTGGAGCACAGACTGGGCCAGGGTCACTATCCTGGAGCACAGACTGGGCCAGGGTCACTATCCTGGAGCACAGACTGGGCCAGGGTCACTATCGTGGAGCACAGACTGGGCCAGGGTCACTATCCTGGAGCACAGACTGGGCCAGGGTTACTATCGTGGAGCACAGACTGGGCCGGGGTCACTATCGTGGAGCACAGACTGGGCCGGGGTCACTATCGTGGAGCACAGACTGGGCCAGGGTCACTATCCTGCAGCACAGACTGGGCCAGGTTCACCATCGTGGAGCATAGACTGGGCCGGGGTCACTATCCTGGAGCACAGACTGGGCCAGGGTCACTATCCTGGATCACAGACTGGGCCAGGGTCACTATCCTGGAGCACAGACTGGGCCAGGTCACTGTCGTGGAGCACAGACTGCGCCAGGGTCACTATCATGGAGCACAGACTGGGCCAGGGTCACTATCCTGGAGCACAGACTGGGCCAGGGTCACTATCCTGGAGCACAGACTGGGCCAGGGTCACTATCGTGGTGCACAGACTGGGCCAGGGTCACTATCCTGGAGCACAGACTGGGCCAGGTTCACTATGCCGGGGCACAGACTGGGCCAGGGTCACTATCCTGGAGCACAGACTGGGCCAGGTTCACTTCCCCGGGGCACAGACTGGGCCAGGGTCACTATCCTGGAGCACAGACTGGGCCAGGGTCACTATCCTGGAGCACAGACTGGGCCAGGGTCACTATCCTGGAGCACAGACTGGGCCAGGGTCACTATCCTGGAGCACAGACTGGGCCAGGGTCACTATCCTGGAGCACAGACTGGGCCAGGGTCACGATCCTGGAGCACAGACTGGGCCAGGGTCACTATCCTGGAGCACAGACTGGGCCAGGGTCACTATTGTGGAGCACAGATTGGGCCGGGGTCACTATCGTGGATCACAGACTGGGCCGGGGTCACTATCCCGGATCACAGACTGGGCCAGGGTCACTATCGTGGAGCACAGACTGGGCCAGGTCACTATCGTGGAGCACAGACTGGGCCAGGGTCACTATCCTGGAGCACAGACTGGGCCAGGGTCACTATCCTGGAGCACAGACTGGGCCAGGGTCACTATCCTGGAGCACAGACTGGGCCAGGGTCACGATCCTGGAGCACAGACTGGGCCAGGGTCACTATCGTGGTGCACAGACTGGGCCAGGGTCACTATCGTGGAGCACAGACTGGGCCAGGGTCACTATCGTGGAGCACAGACTGGGCCAGGGTCACTATCCTGGAGGGCAGAATGGGCCAGGGTCACTATCCTGGAGCGCAGACTGGGCCAGGGTCACTATCCTGGGGCACAGACTGGGCCAGGGTCACTATCCTGGAGCACAGACTGGGCCAGGGTCACTATCATGGAGGACAGACTGGGCCAGGGTCACTATCATGGAGCACAGACTGGGCCAGGGTCACTATCCTGGAGCAAAAACTGGGCCAGGGTCACTATCCTGGAGCAAAGACTGGGCCAGGGTCACTATCGTGGAGCACAGACAGGGCCAGGGTCACTATCCCGGGGCACAGACTGGGCCAGGGTCTCTATCCTGGAGCACAGACTGGGCCAGGGTCACTATCCTGGAGCACAGACTGGGCCAGGGTCACTATTGTGGAGCACAGACTGGGCCAGGGTCACTATCCTGGAGCACAGACTGGGCCAGGGTCACTATCGTGGAGCACAGACTGGGCCAGGGTCACTATCCTGGAGTACAGACTGGGCCAGGGTCACTATCCTGAAGCACAGACTGGGCCAGGGTCACTATCATGGAGGACAGACTGGGCCAGGGTCACTCTCATGGAGCACAGACTGGGCCAGGGTCACTATCCTGGAGCAAAGACTGGGCCAGGGTCACTATCGTGGAGCACAGACAGGGCCAGGGTCACTATCGTGGAGCACAGACAGGGCCAGGGTCACTATCCCGGTGCACAGACTGGGCCAGGGTCACTATCCTGGACCACAGACTGGGCCAGGGTCACTATCCTGGAGCACAGACTGGGCCAGGGTCACTTTCCTGGAGCACAGACTGGGCCAGGTTCACTATCCTGGAGCACAGAATGGGCCAGGGTCACTACCCTGGAGCACAGACTGGGCCAGGGTCACTACCCTGGAGCACAGACTGGGCCAGGTTCACTATCCTGGAGCACAGACTGGGCCAGGGTCACTATCCTGGAGCACAGACTGGGCCAGGGTCACTATCCTGGAGCACAGCCTGGGCCAGGGTCACTATCGTGGAGCACAGACTGGGCCAGGGTCACTATCCTGGAGCACAGACTGGGCCAGGGTTACTATCGTGGAGCACAGACTGGGCCGGGGTCACTATCGTGGAGCACAGACTGGGCCGGGGTCACTATCGTGGAGCACAGACTGGGCCAGGGTCACTATCCTGCAGCACAGACTGGGCCAGGGTCACTATCCTGGAGCACAGACTGGGCCAGGGTCACTATCGTGGTGCACAGACTGGGTCAGGGTCACTATCGTGGAGCACAGACTGGGCCAGGGTCACTATCCTGGAGCACAGACTGGGCCAGGTTCACTATGCCGGGGCACAGACTGGGCCAGGGTCACTATCCTGGAGCACAGACTGGGCCAGGGTCACTATCCTGGAGCACAGACTGGGCCAGGTTCACTTCCCCGGGGCACAGACTGGGCCAGGGTCACTATCCTGGAGCACAGACTGGGCCAGGGTCACTATCCTGGAGCACAGACTGGGCCAGGGTCACTATCCTGGAGCACAGACTGGGCCAGGGTCACTATCCTGGAGCACAGACTGGGCCAGGGTCACTATCCTGGAGCACAGACTGGGCCAGGGTCACGATCCTGGAGCACAGACTGGGCCAGGGTCACTATCCTGGAGCACAGACTGGGCCAGGGTCACTATTGTGGAGCACAGATTGGGCCGGGGTCACTATCGTGGATCACAGACTGGGCCGGGGTCACTATCCCGGATCACAGACTGGGCCAGGGTCACTATCGTGGAGCACAGACTGGGCCAGGTCACTATCGTGGAGCACAGACTGGGCCAGGGTCACTATCCTGGAGCACAGACTGGGCCAGGGTCACTATCCTGGAGCACAGACTGGGCCAGGGTCACTATCCTGGAGCACAGACTGGGCCAGGGTCACGATCCTGGAGCACAGACTGGGCCAGGGTCACTATCGTGGTGCACAGACTGGGCCAGGGTCACTATCGTGGAGCACAGACTGGGCCAGGGTCACTATCGTGGAGCACAGACTGGGCCAGGGTCACTATCCTGGAGGGCAGAATGGGCCAGGGTCACTATCCTGGAGCGCAGACTGGGCCAGGGTCACTATCCTGGGGCACAGACTGGGCCAGGGTCACTATCCAGGAGCACAGACTGGGCCAGGGTCACTATCATGGAGGACAGACTGGGCCAGGGTCACTATCATGGAGCACAGACTGGGCCAGGGTCACTATCCTGGAGCAAAGACTGGGCCAGGGTCACTATCCTGGAGCAAAGACTGGGCCAGGGTCACTATCGTGGAGCACAGACAGGGCCAGGGTCACTATCCCGGGGCACAGACTGGGCCAGGGTCACTATCCTGGAGCACAGACTGGGCCAGGGTCACTATCCTGGGGCACAGACTGGGCCAGGGTCACTATCCTGGGGCACAGACTGGGCCAGGGTCACTATCCTGGGGCACAGACTGGGCCAGGGTCACTATCCTGGGGCACAGACTGGGCCAGGGTCACTATCCTGGAGCACAGACTGGGCCAGGGTCACTATCCTAAAGCACAGCCTGTGCCAGGGTCACTATCGAGGAGCATAGACTGGGCCAGGGTCACTATCCTGGAGCACAGACTGGGCCAGGGTCACTATCCTGGAGCACAGACTGGGCCAGGGTCACTATCCTGGAGCACAGACTGGGCCAGGGTCACTATCCTGGAGCACAGACTGGGCCAGGGTCACTATCCTGGAGCACAGACTGGGCCAGGGTCACTATCGAGGAGCACAGACTGGGCCAGGGTCACTATCCTGGAGCACAGACGGGGCCAGGGTCCCTATCCTGGAGCACAGACTGGGCCAGGGTCACTATCCTGGAGCACAGATTGGGCCAGGGTCACTATCCTGGAGCACAGACTCGGCCAGGGTCACTATCCTGGAGCACGGACTGGGCCAGGGTCACTATCCTAAAGCACAGACTGGGCCAGGGTCACTATCCTGGAGCACAGACTGGGCCAGGGTCACTGTCCTGGGGCACAGACTGGGCCAGGGTCACTATCCTGGAGCACAGACTGGGCCAGGGTCACTATCCTGGAGCACAGACTGGGCCAGGGTCACTATCCTGGAGCACAGACTGGGCCCGGGTCACTATCCTGGAGCACAGACTGGGCCAGGGTCACTATCCTGGAGCACAGACTGGGCCAGGGTCACTATCCTGGAGCACAGACTGGGCCAGGGTCACGATCCTGGAGCACAGACTGGGCCAGGGTCACTGTCGTGGTGCACAGACTGGGCCAGGGTCACTATCGTGGAGCACAGACTGGGCCAGGGTCACTATCGTGGAGCACAGACTGGGCCAGGGTCACTATCCTGGAGGACAGAATGGGCCAGGGTCACTATCCTGGAGCACAGACTGGGCCAGGGTCACTATCCTGGGGCACAGACTGGGCCAGGGTCACTATCCTGGAGCACAGACTGGGCCAGGGTCACTATCGTGGAGCAAAGACTGGGCCAGGGTCACTATCCTGGAGCACAGACTGGGCCAGGGTCACTATGCTGGAGTACAGACTGGGCCAGGGTCACTAGCCTGGAGCACAGACTGGGCCAGGGTCACTATCCTGGAGCACAGACTGGGCCAGGGTCACTATCATGGAGGACAGACTGGGCCAGGGTCACTATCCTGGAGCACAGACTGGGCCAGGGTCACTATCCTGGAGCACAGACTGGGCCAGGGTCACTATCGTGGAGCACAGACTGGGCCAGGGTCACTATCCTGGAGCACAGACTGGGCCAGGGTTACTATCGTGGAGCACAGACTGGGCCAGGGTCACTATCCTGGGGCACAGACTGGGCCAGGGTCACTATCCTGGAGCACAGACTGGGCCAGGGTCACTATCGTGGAGCACAGACTGGGCCAGGGTCACTATCCTGGAGCACAGACTGGGCCAGGGTCACTATCCTGGAGCACAGACTGGGCCAGGGTCACTATCATGGAGCACAGACTGGGCCAGGGTCACTATCCTGGAGCAAAGACTGGGCCAGGGTCACTATCGTGGAGCACAGACAGGGCCAGGGTCACTATCCCGGGGCACAGACTGGGCCAGGGTCACTATCCTGGAGCACAGACTGGGCCAGGGTCACTATCCTGGAGCACAGAATGGGCCAGGGTCACTATCCTGGAGCACAGACTGGGCCAGGGTCACTATCCTGGAGCACAGACTGGGCCAGGGTCACTATCCTGGAGCACAGACTGGGCCAGGGTCACGATCCTGGAGCACAGACTGGGCCAGGTTCACCATCCTGGAGCACAGAATGGGCCAGTGTCACTATCCTGGAGCACAGACTGGGCCAGGGTCACTACCCTGGAGCACAGACTGGGCCAGGGTCACTAACCTGGAGCACAGACTGGGCCAGGGTCACTATCCTGGAGCACGGACTGGGCCAGGGTCACTATCCTAAAGCACAGACTGGGCCAGGGTCACTATCCTGGAGCACAGACTGGGCCAGGGTCACTGTCCTGGGGCACAGACTGGGCCAGGGTCACTATCCTGGAGCACAGACTGGGCCAGGGTCACTATCCTGGAGCACAGACTGGGCCAGGGTCACTATCCTGGAGCACAGACTGGGCCCGGGTCACTATCCTGGAGCACAGACTGGGCCAGGGTCACTATCCTGGAGCACAGACTGGGCCAGGGTCACTATCCTGGAGCACAGACTGGGCCAGGGTCACGATCCTGGAGCACAGACTGGGCCAGGGTCACTGTCGTGGTGCACAGACTGGGCCAGGGTCACTATCGTGGAGCACAGACTGGGCCAGGGTCACTATCGTGGAGCACAGACTGGGCCAGGGTCACTATCCTGGAGGACAGAATGGGCCAGGGTCACTATCCTGGAGCACAGACTGGGCCAGGGTCACTATCCTGGGGCACAGACTGGGCCAGGGTCACTATCCTGGAGCACAGACTGGGCCAGGGTCACTATCGTGGAGCAAAGACTGGGCCAGGGTCACTATCCTGGAGCACAGACTGGGCCAGGGTCACTATGCTGGAGTACAGACTGGGCCAGGGTCACTAGCCTGGAGCACAGACTGGGCCAGGGTCACTATCCTGGAGCACAGACTGGGCCAGGGTCACTATCATGGAGGACAGACTGGGCCAGGGTCACTATCCTGGAGCACAGACTGGGCCAGGGTCACTATCCTGGAGCACAGACTGGGCCAGGGTCACTATCGTGGAGCACAGACTGGGCCAGGGTCACTATCCTGGAGCACAGACTGGGCCAGGGTTACTATCGTGGAGCACAGACTGGGCCAGGGTCACTATCCTGGGGCACAGACTGGGCCAGGGTCACTATCCTGGAGCACAGACTGGGCCAGGGTCACTATCGTGGAGCACAGACTGGGCCAGGGTCACTATCCTGGAGCACAGACTGGGCCAGGGTCACTATCCTGGAGCACAGACTGGGCCAGGGTCACTATCATGGAGCACAGACTGGGCCAGGGTCACTATCCTGGAGCAAAGACTGGGCCAGGGTCACTATCGTGGAGCACAGACAGGGCCAGGGTCACTATCCCGGGGCACAGACTGGGCCAGGGTCACTATCCTGGAGCACAGACTGGGCCAGGGTCACTATCCTGGAGCACAGAATGGGCCAGGGTCACTATCCTGGAGCACAGACTGGGCCAGGGTCACTATCCTGGAGCACAGACTGGGCCAGGGTCACTATCCTGGAGCACAGACTGGGCCAGGGTCACGATCCTGGAGCACAGACTGGGCCAGGTTCACCATCCTGGAGCACAGAATGGGCCAGTGTCACTATCCTGGAGCACAGACTGGGCCAGGGTCACTACCCTGGAGCACAGACTGGGCCAGGGTCACTAACCTGGAGCACAGACTGGGCCAGGGTCACTATCCTGGAGCACAGACTGGGCCAGGGTCACTATCGTGGAGCACAGACTGGGCCAGGGTCACTATCGTGGAGCACAGACTGGGCCAGGGTCACTATCCTGGAGCACAGACTGGGCCAGGGTCACTATCCTGGAGCACAGACTGGGCCAGGGTCACTATCCTAAAGCACAGCCTGTGCCAGGGTCACTATCGAGGAGCATAGACTGGGCCAGGGTCACTATCCTGGAGCACAGACTGGGCCAGGGTCTCTATCCTGGAGCACAGACTGGGCCAGGGTCACTATCCTGGAGCACAGACTGGGCCAGGGTCACTATCCTGGAGCACAGACTGGGCCAGGGTCACTATCGAGGAGCACAGACTGGGCCAGGGTCACTATCCTGGAGCACAGACTGGGCCAGGGTCACTATCCTGGAGCACAGACTGGGCCAGGGTCACTATCGAGGAGCACAGACTGGGCCAGGGTCACTATCCTGGAGCACAGACTGGGCCAGGGTCCCTATCCTGGAGCACAGACTGGGCCAGGGTCACTATCCTGGAGCACAGATTGGGCCAGGGTCACTATCCTGGAGCACAGACTCGGCCAGGGTCACTATCCTGGAGCACGGACTGGGCCAGGGTCACTATCCTAAAGCACAGACTGGGCCAGGGTCACTATCCTGGAGCACAGACTGGGCCAGGGTCACTGTCCTGGGGCACAGACTGGGCCAGGGTCACTATCCTGGAGCACAGACTGGGCCAGGGTCACTATCCTGGAGCACAGACTGGGCCAGGGTCACTATCCTGGAGCACAGACTGGGCCAGGGTCACTATCCTGGAGCACAGACTGGGCCCGGGTCACTATCCTGGAGCACAGACTGGGCCAGGGTCACTATCCTGGAGCACAGACTGGGCCAGGGTCACTATCCTGGAGCACAGACTGGGCCAGGGTCACGATCCTGGAGCACAGACTGGGCCAGGGTCACTGTCGTGGTGCACAGACTGGGCCAGGGTCACTATCGTGGAGCACAGACTGGGCCAGGGTCACTATCGTGGAGCACAGACTGGGCCAGGGTCACTATCCTGGAGGACAGAATGGGCCAGGGTCACTATCCTGGAGCACAGACTGGGCCAGGGTCACTATCCTGGGGCACAGACTGGGCCAGGGTCACTATCCTGGAGCACAGACTGGGCCAGGGTCACTATCGTGGAGCAAAGACTGGGCCAGGGTCACTATCCTGGAGCACAGACTGGGCCAGGGTCACTATCCTGGAGTACAGACTGGGCCAGGGTCACTATCCTGGAGCACAGACTGGGCCAGGGTCACTATCGTGGAGCACAGACAGGGCCAGGGTCACTATCCCGGGGCACAGACTGGGCCAGGGTCTCTATCCTGGAGCACAGACTGGGCCAGGGTCACTATCCTGGAGCACAGAATGGGCCAGGGTCACTATCCTGGACCACAGACTGGGCCAGGGTCACTATCCTGGAGCACAGACTGGGCCAGGGTCACTATCCTGGAGCACAGACTGGGCCAGGGTCACTATCCTGGAGCACAGACTGGGCCAGGTTCACTATCCTGGAGCACAGAATGGGCCAGGGTCACTATCCTGGAGCACAGACTGGGCCAGGTTCACTATCCTGGAGCACAGACTGGGCCAGGTCACTATCCTGGAGCACAGACTGGGCCAGGGTCACTATTGTGGAGCACAGACTGGGCCAGGGTCACTATCGTGGAGCACAGACTGGGCCAGGTCACTATCGTGGAGCACAGACTGGGCCAGAGTCACTATCCTGGAGCACAGACTGGGCCAGGGTCACTATCGTGGTGCACAGACTGGGCCAGGGTCACTATCGTGGAGCACAGACTGGGCCAGGGTCACTATCGTGGAGCACAGACTGGGCCAGGGTCACTATCCTGGAGGACAGAATGGGCCAGGGTCACTATCCTGGAGCACAGACTGGGCCAGGGTCACTATCCTGGGGCACAGACTGGGCCAGGGTCACTATCCTGGGGCACAGACTGGGCCAGGGTCACTATCCTGGAGCACAGACTGGGCCAGCGTCACTATCGTGGAGCACAGACTGGGCCAGGGTCACTATCCTGGAGCACAGACTGGGCCAGGGTCACTATCCTGGAGCACAGACTGGGCCAGGGTCTCTATTGTGGAGCACAGATTGGGCCGGGGTCACTATCGTGGATCACAGACTGGGCCGGGGTCTCTATCCCGGATCACAGACTGGGCCAGGGTCACTATCGTGGAGCACAGACTGGGCCAGGTCACTATCGTGGAGCACAGACTGGGCCAGGGTCACTATCCTGGAGCACAGACTGGGCCAGGGTCACTATCCTGGAGCACAGACTGGGCCAGGGTCACGATCCTGGAGCACAGACTGGGCCAGGGTCACTATCGTGGTGCACAGACTGGGCCAGGGTCACTATCGTGGAGCACAGACTGGGCCAGGGTCACTATCGTGGAGCACAGACTGGGCCAGGGTCACTATCCTGGAGGGCAGAATGGGCCAGGGTCACTATCCTGGAGCGCAGACTGGGCCAGGGTCACTATCCTGGGGCACAGACTGGGCCAGGGTCACTATCCTGGAGCACAGACTGGGCCAGGGTCACTACCGTGGAGCACAGACTGGGCCAGGGTCACTATCCTGGAGCACCGACTGGGCCAGGGTCACTATCCTGGAGCACAGACTGGGCCAGTGTCACTATCCTGGAGCACAGACTGGGCCAGGGTCACTATCATGGAGGACAGACTGGGCCAGGGTCACTATCATGGAGCACAGACTGGGCCAGGGTCACTATCCTGGAGCAAAGACTGGGCCAGGGTCACGATCATGGAGCACAGACTGGGCCAGGGTCACTATCCTGGAGCAAAGACTGGGCCAGGGTCACTATCGTGGAGCACAGACAGGGCCAGGGTCACTATCCTGGAGCACAGACTGGGCCAGGGTCTCTATCCTGGAGCACAGACTGGGCCAGGGTCACTATCCTGGAGCACAGAATGGGCCAGGGTCACTATGCTGGACCACAGACTGGGCCAGGGTCACTATCCTGGAGCACAGACTGGGCCAGGGTCACTATCCTGGAGCACAGACTGGGCCAGGGTCACTATCCTGGAGCACAGACTGGGCCAGGGTCACTATCCTGGAGCACAGACTGGGCCAGGTTCACTATCCTGGAGCACAGAATGGGCCAGGGTCACTATCCTGGAGCACAGACTGGGCCAGGGTCACTATTGTGGAGCACAGACTGGGCCAGGGTCACTATCGTGGAGCACAGACTGGGCCAGGTCACTATCGTGGAGCACAGACTGGGCCAGAGTCACTATCCTGGAGCACAGACTGGGCCAGGGTCACTATCCTGGAGCACAGACTGGGCCAGGGTCACTATCCTGGAGCACAGACTGGGCCAGGGTCACTATCCTGGAGCACAGACTGGGCCAGGGTCACTATCGTGGTGCACAGACTGGGCCAGGGTCACTATCGTGGAGCACAGACTGGGCCAGGGTCACTATCCTGGAGGACAGAATGGGCCAGGGTCACTATCCTGGAGCACAGACTGGGCCAGGGTCACTATCCTGGGGCACAGACTGGGCCAGGGTCACTATCCTGGGGCACAGACTGGGCCAGGGTCACTATCCTGGAGCACAGACTGGGCCAGGGTCACTATCGTGGAGCACAGACTGGGCCAGGGTCACTATCCTGGAGCACAGACTGGGCCAGGGTCACTATCCTGGAGCACAGACTGGGCCAGGGTCACTATCATGGAGCACAGACTGGGCCAGGGTCACTATCCTGGAGCAAAGACTGGGCCAGGGTCACTATCGTGGAGCACAGACAGGGCCAGGGTCACTATCCCGGGGCACAGACTGGGCCAGGGTCACTATCCTGGAGCACAGACTGGGCCAGGGTCACTATCCTGGAGCACAGAATGGGCCAGGGTCACTATCCTGGAGCACAGACTGGGCCAGGGTCACTATCCTGGAGCACAGACTGGGCCAGGGTCACTATCCTGGAGCACAGACTGGGCCAGGGTCACGATCCTGGAGCACAGACTGGGCCAGGTTCACCATCCTGGAGCACAGAATGGGCCAGGTTCACCATCCTGGAGCACAGACTGGGCCAGGGTCACTATCCTGGAGCACAGACTGGGCCAGGGTCACGATCCTGGAGCGCAGAATGGGCCAGGGTCACTATCCTGGAGCACAGACTGGGCCAGGGTCACTATCGTGGAGCACAGACAGGGCCAGGGTCACTATCCTGGAGGACAGACTGGGCCAGGGTCACTATCCTGGAGCACAGACTGGGCCAGGGTCACTATCCTGGAGCACAGACTGGGCCAGGGTCACTATCGTGGAGCACAGACTGGGCCAGGGTCACTATCCTGGAGCACAGACTGGGCCAGGGTCACTATCCTGGAGCACAGACTGGGCCAGGGTCACTATCCTAAAGCACAGCCTGTGCCAGGGTCACTATCGAGGAGCATAGACTGGGCCAGGGTCACTATCCTGGAGCACAGACTGGGCCAGGGTCACTATCCTGGAGCACAGACTGGGCCAGGGTCACTATCCTGGAGCACAGACTGGGCCAGGGTCACTATCCTGGAGCACAGACTGGGCCAGGGTCACTATCGAGGAGCACAGACTGGGCCAGGGTCACTATCCTGGAGCACAGACTGGGCCAGGGTCCCTATCCTGGAGCACAGACTGGGCCAGGGTCACTATCCTGGAGCACAGATTGGGCCAGGGTCACTATCCTGGAGCACAGACTCGGCCAGGGTCACTATCCTGGAGCACGGACTGGGCCAGGGTCACTATCCTAAAGCACAGACTGGGCCAGGGTCACTATCCTGGAGCACAGACTGGGCCAGGGTCACTGTCCTGGGGCACAGACTGGGCCAGGGTCACTATCCTGGAGCACAGACTGGGCCAGGGTCACTATCCTGGAGCACAGACTGGGCCAGGGTCACTATCCTGGAGCACAGACTGGGCCAGGGTCACTATCCTGGAGCACAGACTGGGCCCGGGTCACTATCCTGGAGCACAGACTGGGCCAGGGTCACTATCCTGGAGCACAGACTGGGCCAGGGTCACTATCCTGGAGCACAGACTGGGCCAGGGTCACGATCCTGGAGCACAGACTGGGCCAGGGTCACTGTCGTGGTGCACAGACTGGGCCAGGGTCACTATCGTGGAGCACAGACTGGGCCAGGGTCACTATCGTGGAGCACAGACTGGGCCACGGTCACTATCCTGGAGGACAGAATGGGCCAGGGTCACTATCCTGGAGCACAGACTGGGCCAGGGTCACTATCCTGGGGCACAGACTGGGCCAGGGTCACTATCCTGGAGCACAGACTGGGCCAGGGTCACTATCGTGGAGCAAAGACTGGGCCAGGGTCACTATCCTGGAGCACAGACTGGGCCAGGGTCACTATCCTGGAGTACAGACTGGGCCAGGGTCACTATCCTGGAGCACAGACTGGGCCAGGGTCACTATCGTGGAGCACAGACAGGGCCAGGGTCACTATCCCGGGGCACAGACTGGGCCAGGGTCTCTATCCTGGAGCACAGACTGGGCCAGGGTCACTATCCTGGAGCACAGAATGGGCCAGGGTCACTATCCTGGACCACAGACTGGGCCAGGGTCACTATCCTGGAGCACAGACTGGGCCAGGGTCACTATCCTGGAGCACAGACTGGGCCAGGGTCACTATCCTGGAGCACAGACTGGCCAGGTTCACTATCCTGGAGCACAGAATGGGCCAGGGTCACTATCCTGGAGCACAGACTGGGCCAGGTTCACTATCCTGGAGCACAGACTGGGCCAGGTCACTATCCTGGAGCACAGACTGGGCCAGGGTCACTATTGTGGAGCACAGACTGGGCCAGGGTCACTATCGTGGAGCACAGACTGGGCCAGGTCACTATCGTGGAGCACAGACTGGGCCAGAGTCACTATCCTGGAGCACAGACTGGGCCAGGGTCACTATCGTGGTGCACAGACTGGGCCAGGGTCACTATCGTGGAGCACAGACTGGGCCAGGGTCACTATCGTGGAGCACAGACTGGGCCAGGGTCACTATCCTGGAGGACAGAATGGGCCAGGGTCACTATCCTGGAGCACAGACTGGGCCAGGGTCACTATCCTGGGGCACAGACTGGGCCAGGGTCACTATCCTGGGGCACAGACTGGGCCAGGGTCACTATCCTGGAGCACAGACTGGGCCAGCGTCACTATCGTGGAGCACAGACTGGGCCAGGGTCACTATCCTGGAGCACAGACTGGGCCAGGGTCACTATCCTGGAGCACAGACTGGGCCAGGGTCTCTATTGTGGAGCACAGATTGGGCCGGGGTCACTATCGTGGATCACAGACTGGGCCGGGGTCTCTATCCCGGATCACAGACTGGGCCAGGGTCACTATCGTGGAGCACAGACTGGGCCAGGTCACTATCGTGGAGCACAGACTGGGCCAGGGTCACTATCCTGGAGCACAGACTGGGCCAGGGTCACTATCCTGGAGCACAGACTGGGCCAGGGTCACGATCCTGGAGCACAGACTGGGCCAGGGTCACTATCGTGGTGCACAGACTGGGCCAGGGTCACTATCGTGGAGCACAGACTGGGCCAGGGTCACTATCGTGGAGCACAGACTGGGCCAGGGTCACTATCCTGGAGGGCAGAATGGGCCAGTGTCACTATCCTGGAGCGCAGACTGGGCCAGGGTCACTATCCTGGGGCACAGACTGGGCCAGGGTCACTATCCTGGAGCACAGACTGGGCCAGGGTCACTACCGTGGAGCACAGACTGGGCCAGGGTCACTATCCTGGAGCACAGACTGGGCCAGGGTCACTATCCTGGAGCACAGACTGGGCCAGTGTCACTATCCTGGAGCACAGACTGGGCCAGGGTCACTATCATGGAGGACAGACTGGGCCAGGGTCACTATCATGGAGCACAGACTGGGCCAGGGTCACTATCCTGGAGCAAAGACTGGGCCAGGGTCACGATCATGGAGCACAGACTGGGCCAGGGTCACTATCCTGGAGCAAAGACTGGGCCAGGGTCACTATCGTGGAGCACAGACAGGGCCAGGGTCACTATCCTGGAGCACAGACTGGGCCAGGGTCTCTATCCTGGAGCACAGACTGGGCCAGGGTCACTATCCTGGAGCACAGAATGGGCCAGGGTCACTATGCTGGACCACAGACTGGGCCAGGGTCACTATCCTGGAGCACAGACTGGGCCAGGGTCACTATCCTGGAGCACAGACTGGGCCAGGGTCACTATCCTGGAGCACAGACTGGGCCAGGTTCACTATCCTGGAGCACAGAGTGGGCCAGGGTCACTATCCTGGAGCACAGACTGGGCCAGGGTCACTATTGTGGAGCACAGACTGGGCCAGGGTCACTATCGTGGAGCACAGACTGGGCCAGGTCACTATCGTGGAGCACAGACTGGGCCAGAGTCACTATCCTGGAGCACAGACTGGGCCAGGGTCACTATCCTGGAGCACAGACTGGGCCAGGGTCACTATCCTGGAGCACAGACTGGGCCAGGGTCACTATCCTGGAGCACAGACTGGGCCAGGGTCACTATCGTGGTGCACAGACTGGGCCAGGGTCACTATCGTGGAGCACAGACTGGGCCAGGGTCACTATCCTGGAGGACAGAATGGGCCAGGGTCACTATCCTGGAGCACAGACTGGGCCAGGGTCACTATCCTGGGGCACAGACTGGGCCAGGGTCACTATCCTGGGGCACAGACTGGGCCAGGGTCACTATCCTGGAGCACAGACTGGGCCAGGGTCACTATCGTGGAGCACAGACTGGGCCAGGGTCACTATCCTGGAGCACAGACTGGGCCAGGGTCACTATCCTGGAGCACAGACTGGGCCAGGGTCACTATCATGGAGCACAGACTGGGCCAGGGTCACTATCCTGGAGCAAAGACTGGGCCAGGGTCACTATCGTGGAGCACAGACAGGGCCAGGGTCACTATCCCGGGGCACAGACTGGGCCAGGGTCACTATCCTGGAGCACAGACTGGGCCAGGGTCACTATCCTGGAGCACAGAATGGGCCAGGGTCACTATCCTGGAGCACAGACTGGGCCAGGGTCACTATCCTGGAGCACAGACTGGGCCAGGGTCACTATCCTGGAGCACAGACTGGGCCAGGGTCACGATCCTGGAGCACAGACTGGGCCAGGTTCACCATCCTGGAGCACAGAATGGGCCAGGTTCACCATCCTGGAGCACAGACTGGGCCAGGGTCACTACCCTGGAGCACAGACTGGGCCAGGGTCACTAACCTGGAGCACAGACTGGGCCAGGGTCACTATTCTGGAGCACAGACTGGGCCAGGGTCACTATCCTGGAGCACAGACTTTGCCAGGGTCACTATCGTGGAGCACAGACTGGGCCAGGGTCACTATCCTGGAGCACAGACTGGGCCAGGGTCACGATCCTGGAGCGCAGAATGGGCCAGGGTCACTATCCTGGAGCACAGACTGGGCCAGGGTCACTATCGTGGAGCACAGACAGGGCCAGGGTCACTATCCTGGAGGACAGACTGGGCCAGGGTCACTATCCTGGAGCACAGACTGGGCCAGGGTCACTATCCTGGAGCACAGACTGGGCCAGGGTCACTATCGTGGAGCACAGACTGGGCCAGGGTCACTATCGTGGAGCACAGACTGGGCCAGGGTCACTATCCTGGAGCACAGACTGGGCCAGGGTCACTATCCTGGAGCACAGACTGGGCCAGGGTCACTATCCTAAAGCACAGCCTGTGCCAGGGTCACTATCGAGGAGCATAGACTGGGCCAGGGTCACTATCCTGGAGCACAGACTGGGCCAGCGTCACTATCCTGGAGCACAGACTGGGCCAGGGTCACTATCCTGGAGCACAGACTGGGCCAGGGTCACTATCCTGGAGCACAGACTGGGCCAGGGTCACTATCGAGGAGCACAGACTGGGCCAGGGTCACTATCCTGGAGCACAGACTGGGCCAGGGTCCCTATCCTGGAGCACAGACTGGGCCAGGGTCACTATCCTGGAGCACAGATTGGGCCAGGGTCACTATCCTGGAGCACAGACTCGGCCAGGGTCACTATCCTGGAGCACGGACTGGGCCAGGGTCACTATCCTAAAGCACAGACTGGGCCAGGGTCACTATCCTGGAGCACAGACTGGGCCAGGGTCACTGTCCTGGGGCACAGACTGGGCCAGGGTCACTATCCTGGAGCACAGACTGGGCCAGGGTCACTATCCTGGAGCACAGACTGGGCCAGGGTCACTATCCTGGAGCACAGACTGGGCCAGGGTCACTATCCTGGAGCACAGACTGGGCCCGGGTCACTATCCTGGAGCACAGACTGGGCCAGGGTCACTATCCTGGAGCACAGACTGGGCCAGGGTCACTATCCTGGAGCACAGACTGGGCCAGGGTCACGATCCTGGAGCACAGACTGGGCCAGGGTCACTGTCGTGGTGCACAGACTGGGCCAGGGTCACTATCGTGGAGCACAGACTGGGCCAGGGTCACTATCGTGGAGCACAGACTGGGCCAGGGTCACTATCCTGGAGGACAGAATGGGCCAGGGTCACTATCCTGGAGCACAGACTGGGCCAGGGTCACTATCCTGGGGCACAGACTGGGCCAGGGTCACTATCCTGGAGCACAGACTGGGCCAGGGTCACTATCGTGGAGCAAAGACTGGGCCAGGGTCACTATCCTGGAGCACAGACTGGGCCAGGGTCACTATCCTGGAGTACAGACTGGGCCAGGGTCACTATCCTGGAGCACAGACTGGGCCAGGGTCACTATCATGGAGGACAGACTGGGCCAGGGTCACTATCATGGAGCACAGACTGGGCCAGGGTCACTATCCTGGAGCAAAGACTGGGCCAGGGTCACGATCGTGGAGCACAGACAGGGCCAGGGTCACTATCCCGGGGCACAGACTGGGCCAGGGTCACTATCCTGGAGCACAGACTGGGCCAGGGTCACTATCCTGGAGCACAGAATGGGCCAGGGTCACTATCCTGGACCACAGACTGGGCCAGGGTCACTATCCTGGAGCACAGACTGGGCCAGGGTCACTATCCTGGAGCACAGACTGGGCTAGGGTCACTATCCTGGAGCACAGACTGGGCCAGGTTCACTATCCTGGAGCACAGAATGGGCCAGGGGCACTATCCTGGAGCACAGACTGGGCCAGGGTCACTACCCTGGAGCACAGACTGGGCCAGGTTCACTATCCTGGAGCACAGACTGGGCCAGGGTCACTATCCTGGAGCACAGACTGGGCCAGGGTCACTATCCTGGAGCACAGACTGGGCCAGGGTCACTATCCTGGAGCACAGACTGGGCCAGGGTCACTATCGTGGAGCACAGACTGGGCCAGGGTCACTATCCTGGAGCACAGACAGGGCCAGGGTCACTATCCTGGGGCACAGACTGGGCCAGGGTCACTATCCCGGAGCACAGACTGGGCCAGGGTCACTATCCTGGAGCACAGACTGGGCCAGGGTCACTATCCTCGGGCACAGACTGGGCCAGGGTCACTATCCTGGAGCACAGATTGGGCCAGGGTCACTATCCTGGAGCACAGACTGGGCCAGGGTCACTATTGTGGAGCACAGACTGGGCCAGGGTCACTGTCCTGGGGCACAGACTGGGCCAGGGTCACTATCCTGGAGCACAGACTGGGCCAGGGTCACTATCCTGGAGCACAGACTGGGCCAGGGTCACTATCCTGGAGCACAGACTGGGCCAGGGTCACTATCTTGGAGCACAGACTGGGCCCGGGTCACTATCCTGGAGCACAGACTGGGCCAGGGTCACTATCCTGGAGCACAGACTGGGCCAGGGTCACTATCCTGGAGCACAGACTGGGCCAGGGTCACGATCCTGGAGCACAGACTGGGCCAGGGTCACTGTCGTGGTGCACAGACTGGGCCAGGGTCACTATCGTGGAGCACAGACTGGGCCAGGGTCACTATCGTGGAGCACAGACTGGGCCAGGGTCACTATCCTGGAGGACAGAATGGGCCAGGGTCACTATCCTGGAGCACAGACTGGGCCAGGGTCACTATCCTGGGGCACAGACTGGGCCAGGGTCACTATCCTGGAGCACAGACTGGGCCAGGGTCACTATCGTGGAGCAAAGACTGGGCCAGGGTCACTATCCTGGAGCACAGACTGGGCCAGGGTCACTATCCTGGAGTACAGACTGGGCCAGGGTCACTATCCTGGAGCACAGACTGGGCCAGGGTCACTATCGTGGAGCACAGACAGGGCCAGGGTCACTATCCCGGGGCACAGACTGGGCCAGGGTCTCTATCCTGGAGCACAGACTGGGCCAGGGTCACTATCCTGGAGCACAGAATGGGCCAGGGTCACTATCCTGGACCACAGACTGGGCCAGGGTCACTATCCTGGAGCACAGACTGGGCCAGGGTCACTATCCTGGAGCACAGACTGGGCCAGGGTCACTATCCTGGAGCACAGACTGGGCCAGGTTCACTATCCTGGAGCACAGAATGGGCCAGGGTCACTATCCTGGAGCACAGACTGGGCCAGGTTCACTATCCTGGAGCACAGACTGGGCCAGGTCACTATCCTGGAGCACAGACTGGGCCAGGGTCACTATTGTGGAGCACAGACTGGGCCAGGGTCACTATCGTGGAGCACAGACTGGGCCAGGTCACTATCGTGGAGCACAGACTGGGCCAGAGTCACTATCCTGGAGCACAGACTGGGCCAGGGTCACTATCGTGGTGCACAGACTGGGCAGGGTCACTATCGTGGAGCACAGACTGGGCCAGGGTCACTATCGTGGAGCACAGACTGGGCCAGGGTCACTATCCTGGAGGACAGAATGGGCCAGGGTCACTATCCTGGAGCACAGACTGGGCCAGGGTCACTATCCTGGGGCACAGACTGGGCCAGGTCACTATCCTGGGGCACAGACTGGGCCAGGGTCACTATCCTGGAGCACAGACTGGGCCAGGGTCACTATCGTGGAGCACAGACTGGGCCAGGGTCACTATCCTGGAGCACAGACTGGGCCAGGGTCACTATCCTGGAGCACAGACTGGGCCAGGGTCACTATTGTGGAGCACAGATTGGGCCGGGGTCACTATCGTGGATCACAGACTGGGCCGGGGGTCACTATCCCGGATCACAGACTGGGCCAGGGTCACTATCGTGGAGCACAGACTGGGCCAGGGTCACTATCCTGGAGCACAGACTGGGGCCAGGGTCACTATCCTGGAGCACAGACTGGGCCAGGGTCACGATCCTGGAGCACAGACTGGGCCAGGGTCACTATATCGTGGTGCACAGACTGGGCCAGGGTCACTATCGTGGAGCACAGACTGGGCCAGGGTCACTATCGTGGAGCACAGACTGGGCCAGGGTTACTATCCTGGAGGGGCAGAATGGGCCAGGGTCACTATCCTGGAGCGCAGACTGGGCCAGGGTCACTATCCTGGGGCACAGACTGGGCCAGGGTCACTATCCTGGAGCACAGACTGGGCCAGGGGTCACTATCGTGGAGCACAGACTGGGCCAGGGTCACTATCCTGGAGCACAGACTGGGCCAGGGTCACTATCCTGGAGCACAGACTGGGCCAGTGTCACTATCCTGGAGCACAGACTGGGCCAGGGTCACTATCATGGAGGACAGACTGGGCCAAGGGTCACTATCATGGAGCACAGACTGGGCCAGGGTCACTATCCTGGAGCAAAGACTGGGCCAGGGTCACGATCATGGAGCACAGACTGGGCCAGGGTCGCTATCCTGGAGCAAAGACTGGGCCAGGGTCACTATCGTGGAGCACAGACAGGGCCAGGGTCCACTATCCTGGAGCACAGACTGGGCCAGGGTCTCTATCCTGGAGCACAGACTGGGCCAGGGTCACTATCCTGGAGCACAGAATGGGCCAGGGTCACTATGCTGGACCACAGACTGGGCCAGGGGCACTATCCTGGAGCACAGACTGGGCCAGGTCACTATCCTGGAGCACAGACTGGGCCAGGGTCACTATCCTGGAGCACAGACTGGGGCCAGGTTCACTATCCTGGAGCACAGAATGGGCCAGGGTCACTATCCTGGAGCACAGACTGGGCCAGGGTCACTATTGTGGAGCACAGACTGGGCCAGGGTCACTATCGTGGAGCACAGACTGGGCCAGGTCACTATCGTGGAGCACAGACTGGGCCAGAGTCAACTATCCTGGAGCACAGACTGGGCCAGGGTCACTATCCTGGAGCACAGACTGGGCCAGGGTCACTATCCTGGAGCACAGACTGGGCCAGGGTCACTATCCTGGAGCACAGACTGGGCCAGGGTCACTATCGTGGTGCACAGACTGGGCCAGGGTCACTATCGTGGAGCACAGACTGGGCCAGGGTCACTATCCTGGAGGACAGAATGGGCCAGGGTCACTATCCTGGAGCACAGACTGGGCCAGGGTCACTATCCTGGGGCACAGACTGGGCCAGGGTCACTATCCTGGGGCACAGACTGGGCCAGGGTCACTATCCTGGAGCACAGACTGGGCCAGGGTCACTATCGTGGAGCACAGACTGGGCCAGGGTCACTATCCTGGAGCACAGACTGGGCCAGGGTCACTATCCTGGAGCACAGACTGGGCCAGGGTCACTATCATGGAGCACAGACTGGGCCAGGTGTCACTATCCTGGAGCAAAGACTGGGCCGGGTCACTATCGTGGAGCACAGACAGGGCCAGGGTCACTATCCCGGGGCACAGACTGGGCCAGGGTCACTATCCTGGAGCACAGACTGGGCCAGGGTCACTATCCTGAGCACAGAATGGGCCAGGGTCACTATCCTGGAGCACAGACTAGGCCAGGGTCACTATCCTGGAGCACAGACTGGGCCAGGGTCACTATCCTGGAGCACAGACTGGGCCAGGGTCACGATCCTGGAGCACAGACTGGGCCAGGTTCACCATCCTGGAGCACAGAATGGGCCAGGTTCACCATCCTGGAGCACAGACTGGGCCAGGGTCACTACCCTGGAGCACAGACTGGGCCAGGGTCACTAACCTGGAGCACAGACTGGGCCAGGGTCACTATTCTGGAGCACAGACTGGGCCAGGGTCACTATCCTGGAGCACAGACTTTGCCAGGGTCACTATCGTGGAGCACAGACTGGGCCAGGGTCACTATCCTGGAGCACAGACTGGGCCAGGGTCACGATCCTGGAGCGCAGAATGGGCCAGGGTCACTATCCTGGAGCACAGACTGGGCCAGGGTCACTATCGTGGAGCACAGACAGGGCCAGGGTCACTATCCTGGAGGACAGACTGGGCCAGGGTCACTATCCTGGAGCACAGACTGGGCCAGGGTCACTATCCTGGAGCACAGACTGGGCCAGGGTCACTATCGTGGAGCACAGACTGGGCCAGGGTCACTATCGTGGAGCACAGACTGGGCCAGGGTCACTATCCTGGAGCACAGACTGGGCCAGGGTCACTATCCTGGAGCACAGACTGGGCCAGGGTCACTATCCTAAAGCACAGCCTGTGCCAGGGTCACTATCGAGGAGCATAGACTGGGCCAGGGTCACTATCCTGGAGCACAGACTGGGCCAGGGTCACTATCCTGGAGCACAGACTGGGCAGGGTCACTATCCTGGAGCACAGACTGGGCCAGGGTCACTATCCTGGAGCACAGACTGGGCCAGGGTCACTATCGAGGAGCACAGACTGGGCCAGGGTCACTATCCTGGAGCACAGACTGAGCCAGGGTCCCTATCCTGGAGCACAGACTGGGCCAGGGTCACTATCCTGGAGC